>NC_060145.1:207289932-207592963 GCF_021461385.2 Schistocerca piceifrons | reverse complement strand
CTACATCACACAACCGCACTGGGCTTCTACTACTGACCGACCGCTCTCCATGACGACTATCAGCGTACTGCACGCGACGACTACTGACAGAGTACTGCTCTCAACTAGACAGAGCTACAGACTCGCAACGACTAACTGACCGACTCGCAACGACTGACTGGCCGACTCGCAACGACTACTGACAGACTGAGAACCGCTCGCAACACTCGCGCGGTCAAGCGCATACTCTCTGGTCACAGATGCTACAATGCCTCGCCATCGCTGCTGCGTTACATACGTGTTTCAAGCTCATTACCGGGGATACCCACATGGCCCGGGACCCATAGGAAGTCAATGGAACAAGCAGCACGGTGAAGATCAGCGAGATGGTCATGGATGGCAGAGACCAAGGGATGGCGCGAAAAACACTGGTCAATAGCAAGAAGGCCACTCATCGAGTCCGTACATAACAAAACGCGGTTGTGTTGGGATTGTTTAATAAAGGTAAGGGCCCGGGAAATTGCCATCAATTCCGCAGTAAACACCCCACATGAGGGTGGCAGTAGATGATTTTCCGTTCCAACAAAGGACGTGAAGGCATACCCAACATGATCAGCAGATTTAGAGCCATCAGTGTAAAAAACAACAGCATCCCGAAACTCCCTTAAAATTTGGCGGAAAAAGGAACGGAACACCACCGGGGGGATGGAATCTTTCGGACCGCGGCGGAGATCCATCCGAATTCGAGGCCGAGGAACTAACCAAGGAGGGGTGGAGGGGAGGGAGCGAGGAAGACAGGACAAAGAAGGAAGCCGAAAATCACGGTTAAGAGACACAAGGCGCAGCCCAACCGGTAAACCCGCCCGAGGGCGGGAGTCAGGCGGGCGACGTCCATGGTCTGGGAATAGGATAGAATAGGAAGGATGAGCGGGAGAAGAACGGATAGTAAGGGCATAAGACACCAGAAGCTGGGACCGCCGAACAGAAAGGGGGGGGATCCCAGCTTCAACCAGGAGACTATCAACAGGGCTAGTAGGGAAGGCACCGGTGGCCAAACGGATACCACGATGGTGGACTGGATCCAGCACGTGCAGCATGGAAGGAGCAGCTGAACCATAAACTTGACAACCATAGTCCAAACGTGACAGAACTAGAGCACGATAAAGATGGAGGAGGAGGGAACGGTCCGCACCCCAGGAGGAGTGGGCAAGGAAGCGAAGGACATTGAGTTTGCGGAAACAACCTACCTTCAGGAGTCTGATATGGAGCAGCCAAGTGAGCTTGTTGTCGAAAAGAAGACCTAGGAAACGAAACTGTGGAACCACAGGCAATCTTTGTGCAGCGAGATAGAGCTCTGGATCAGGGTGGACCGTAGTATGGCGACAGAAGTGGACCACCCGCGATTTTAAAGGAGAGAATTGAAACCCGTGTGAGAGGGTCCATGCAGAGGCACGCCGTATAGCCACCTGGAGCTGCCGTTCTGCAGATGGCATCGAGGAGGAACTAACCCAAATGCAGAAATCATCCACATACAGGGCAGGGGCAACCAAGGGACCGACAGAGGCCATAAGTCCATCGATAGCAATGAGGAAAAGAAGGACACTCAAGACAGAACCCTGTGGGATGCCCGTCTCCTGGGTCCGTGGAGAACTAAAAGCAGTACCAACTCGAACTCTGAATGACCGATGGATCAGGAACTGGCGGATAAAAATCGGGAGTGGGCCCCGAAGACCCCACTGATGAAGGGTTAGTAAGATGTGATGGCGCCAGGCCGTGTCATAGGCCTTGCGAAGGTCAAAAAACACTGCAATCAAATGGCGGCGCTGGGAAAAAGCCTGCCGAACTGCGGATTCCAAGCGAAGCAAATGATCGATTGGAGATCGTCCCTCTCGAAAGCCACACTGGTAAGGGGACAATAGATCCTGAGATTCGAGGACCCAAGTGAGCCGACGGGCTACCAGCCGTTCAAGTAACTTACAACCAACATTGGTCAAACTAATTGGCCGATAGCTGTCAACAGATAGGGGGTTCTGACCAGGCTTAAGGACAGGAACCACAATGCTATCCCTCCACTGAGAAGGGAAGTCACCCTGGAGCCAGATACGGTTAAACACCCGAAGAAGATGGTGCCGTTGTGGAGCACTGAGATGTTGAAGCAGCTGGTTATGAATGGAATCTGGGCCAGGGGCCGTATCATGAGAAGAAGATAGAGCAGAAAGAAATTCCCATTCAGTGAAATGTTCGTTGTAAGATTCTGACTCACAAGTGGTGAAACATAAGGTGACAGCTTCAGCCTGCTGTTTTTGATGAAGGAAAGCAGCTGGATAGGAGGCCGACGCTGATGCCACTGCAAAATGGGTCGCAAGATGTTCTGCGAGAACTAATGGGTCCGTACAAATGCCATCTGGGAGGTGAAGGCCTGGGAGGGTGGACTGCCGATGGCAACCTTGGAGAGAGCGAAGTGTAGCCCATACCCGTGACAGAGGGACAGTGGAACCAAGGGAAGAAACGAATCGTTCCCAACATATCCGCTTGCTCTGTTTGATTAAATAACGGGCTTTAGCGCGAAGGCGCTTAAAGGTAGAAAGGCTGGCTACAGATGGGTGCCTCTTAAAGTGTTGCAAAGCTCGACGGCGATCACGGATGGCAATGGCAATGGCCGTACTCCACCACGGGACTTGCCGACGACGAAATTGTCCAGATGAGCGCGGGACAGCAAGGTTAGCAGCGCGAACAATCGCGTCAGACACGTCACGTAGGACGTCATCAATACAACCCGACAAAGAGGGAGAAAACTCGACCTGTGCAGTATATAGAGGCCAATCGGCGCGGTGGAAAGACCAACGAGGTAACCTGTCCATCGGGGAGCGGGAAGGGAGCGTGATAATCAACGGGAAATAGTCACTATCACAAAGGTCGTCGTGTGGCGACCAGTGTAATGAAGGGAGGAGAGAGGGAGAAGAAAGAGAAAGATCAATGGCAGAAAAGGTACCATGACCAGCACTGAAATGAGTAGGGGAGCCATCATTAAGAAGGCACAGGTCGTGGTCTGCAATAAATTGGTCTATAAGAAGACCTCGTCTAGATGGAAAGGCACTGCCCCACAAAGGATGATGAGCATTAAAATCCCCAAGGAGGAGGAAGGGAGGAGGAAGTTGCTGAAGAAGGGTGGTTAAGGCAGCAGGTGTAAGAGTCCTGTCAGGAGGGAGATAAAGATTGTATACTGTGACTGCAGAGTCTAAGTGGACCCTAACAGCAACCGCTTCCAATGTAGTTTGGAGAGGAATCCACGTGCTAGCAATGTCTGTACGGACCAACGTACAAACGCCACCAGAAGCCCGCAAGGGTCCGACCCGATTTCGACAGAAAACACGGAACCCACGGAGGGTCGGTGAGTGAGCATCAGTAAAATGAGATTCCTGGAGAACCACACAAGCTGCTGAGTAGGACGAAAGAAGGGATTTCAATTCCGGAAGGTGACGATAGTAGCCATTACAATTCCATTGGATGGTTGGTTGGTTGTTTGAGGTTAAAGGGACCAAACAGCAAGGTCATCAGTCCCTTGTTTCAAATAGACTCCATTCTGCTAACGGGACATCTCAGTATAGTCAGAAAAATAAAACGGATAAAGGGGAAACGTAAAAGGGCAGTCACGTTGTCATTAGTAAAAACAAATGAGGGAAGTTGGCAAGAGAACGAACCCAACACTATGCTGAAACAGCATAGGCAAGACCACCTGTGACTTAAAAGGTACAACTGCTATAATGCAGAAAGTACGTATGGGAATAGAAAAACTAACCAAGCCTTAAAAAGAAGGGGTAAAAACAGAGTAAAAGGGAAAGAGAAGAGGATTCCGGTCAGGGAGGTGAATCGGGAATCTCTGAACACTGCCTACAGTGGGAGACACCCAAACACTCACCGCCCTGCCCCAACACCAGAGGGAGATTAAAAACTTTAAAACTGAGAATAAAAACCACTCTCCCGGAGGAAACCTAGAACCAGAGAGACCATCCGGGAATCGTCAGCCAACATCAAAGGTAAAGTGTGGGGGAGTCTGTACTTAGCACGCAGAGCCAAAAGAAGGGGGCATTCAACCAAAATGTGGGCCACTGACTGGAAGGCTCCACAACCACATAGCGGGGGTGGCTCATCACGCAAAAGGAAACCATGGGTCAGCCTGGTATGGCCAATGCGGAGACGACACAGTGTGGTCGAGTCCTTGCGGGAGAGGCTAAAGGAAGAACGCCATGGGCCTGTATTCACCTTAATGGCACGAAGTTTATTAGACAGTGGAGTAGCCTCCCAAGAATTGGCCCATGACTGTGCAAAGTGGGATTTGATGTGAAGCCGTAAATCCGCTGCAGGAGGGGTTACAGAAAACGGGGGGTAAGTAACTGCTCCCCCAGCCAAACGATCAGCGAGCTCATTACCCGGGATACCCACATGGCCCGGGACCCATAGGAAGTCAATGGAACAAGCAGCACGGTGAAGATCAGCGAGATGGTCATGGATGGCAGAGACCAAGGGATGGCGCGAAAAACACCGGTCAATAGCAAGAAGGCCACTCATCGAGTCCGTACATAACAAAACGCGGTTGTGTTGGGATTGTTTAATAAAGGTAAGGGCCCGGGAAATTGCCATCAATTCCGCAGTAAACACCCCACATGAGGGTGGCAGTAGATGATTTTCCGTTCCAACAAAGGACGTGAAGGCATACCCAACATGATCAGCAGATTTAGAGCCATCAGTGTAAAAAACAACAGCATCCCGAAACTCCCATAAAATTTGGCGGAAAAAGGAACGGAACACCACCGGGGGGATGGAATCTTTCGGACCGCGGCGGAGATCCATCCGAATTCGAGGCCGAGGAACTAACCAAGGAGGGGTGGAGGGGAGGGAGCGAGGAAGACAGGACAAAGAAGGAAGCCGAAAATCACGGGTAAGAGACGCTAGGCGCAGCCCAACCGGTAAACCCGCCCGAGGGCGGGAGTCAGGCGGGCGACGTCCATGGTCTGGGAATAGGATAGAATAGGAAGGATGAGCGGGAGAAGAACGGATAGTAAGGGCATAAGACACCAGAAGCTGGGACCGCCGAACAGAAAGGGGGGGGATCCCAGCTTCAACCAGGAGACTATCAACAGGGCTAGTAGGGAAGGCACCGGTGGCCAAACGGATACCACGATGGTGGACTGGATCCAGCACGTGCAGCGTGGAAGGAGCAGCTGAACCATAAACTTGACAACCATAGTCCAAACGTGACAGAACTAGAGCACGATAAAGACGGAGGAGGAGGGAACGGTCCGCACCCCAGGAGGAGTGGGCAAGGAAGCGAAGGACATTGAGTTTACGGAAACATCCTACCTTCAGGAGTCTGATATGGGGCAGCCAAGTGAGCTTGTTGTCGAAAAGAAGACCTAGGAAACGAAACTGTGGAACCACAGGCAATCTTTGTGCAGCGAGATAGAGCTTTGGATCAGGGTGGACCGTAGTACGGCGACAGAAGTGGACCACCCGCGATTTTAAAGGAGAGAATTGAAACCCGTGGGAGAGGGTCCATGCAGAGGCACGCCGTATAGCCACCTGGAGCTGCCGTTCTGCAGATGGCATCGAGGAGGAACTAACCCAAATGCAGAAATCATCCACATACAGGGCAGGGGCGACCAAGGGACCGACAGAGGCCACAAGTCCATCGATAGCAATGAGGAAAAGAAGGACACTCAAGACAGAACCCTGTGGGATGCCCGTCTCCTGGGTCCGTGGAGAACTAAAAGCAGTACCAACTCGAACTCTGAATGACCGATGGATCAGGAACTGGCGGATAAAAATCGGGAGTGGGCCCCGAAGACCCCACTGATGAAGGGTTAGTAAGATGTGATGGCGCCAGGCCGTGTCATAGGCCTTGCGAAGGTCAAAAAACACTGCCACCAAATGGCGGCGCTGGGAAAAAGCCTGCCGAACTGCGGATTCCAAGCGAAGCAAATGATCGATTGGAGATCGTCCCTCTCGAAAGCCACACTGGTAAGGGGACAATAGATCCTGAGATTCGAGGACCCAAGTGAGCCGACGGGCTACCAGCCGTTCAAGTAACTTACAACCAACATTGGTCAAACTAATTGGCCGATAGCTGTCAACAGATAGGGGGTTCTGACCAGGCTTAAGGACAGGAACCACAATGCTATCCCTCCACTGAGAAGGGAAGTCACCCTGGAGCCAGATACGGTTAAACACCCGAAGAAGATGGTGCCGTTGTGGAGCACTGAGATGTTGAAGCAGCTGGTTATGAATGGAATCTGGGCCAGGGGCCGTATCATGAGAAGAAGATAGAGCAGAAAGAAATTCCCATTCAGTGAAATGTTCGTTGTAAGATTCTGACTCACAAGTGGTGAAACATAAGGTGACAGCTTCAGCCTGCTGTTTTTGATGAAGGAAAGCAGCTGGATAGGAGGCCGACGCTGATGCCACTGCAAAATGGGTCGCAAGATGTTCTGCGAGAACTAATGGGTCCGTACAAATGCCATCTGGGAGGTGAAGGCCTGGGAGGGTGGACTGCCGATGGCAACCTTGGAGAGAGCGAAGTGTAGCCCATACCCGTGACAGAGGGACAGTGGAACCAAGGGAAGAAACGAATCGTTCCCAACATATCCGCTTGCTCTGTTTGATTAAATAACGGGCTTTAGCGCGAAGGCGCTTAAAGGTAGAAAGGCTGGCTACAGATGGGTGCCTCTTAAAGTGTTGCAAAGCTCGACGGCGATCACGGATGGCAATGGCAATGGCCGTACTCCACCACGGGACTTGCCGACGACGAAATTGTCCAGATGAGCGCGGGACAGCAAGGTTAGCAGCGCGAACAATCGCGTCAGACACGTCACGTAGGACGTCATCAATACAACCCGACAAAGAGGGAGAAAACTCGACCTGTGCAGTATATAGAGGCCAATCGGCGCGGTGGAAAGACCAACGAGGTAACCTGTCCATCGGGGAGCGGGAAGGGAGCGTGATAATCAACGGGAAATAGTCACTATCACAAAGGTCGTCGTGTGGCGACCAGTGTAATGAAGGGAGGAGAGAGGGAGAAGAAAGAGAAAGATCAATGGCAGAAAAGGTACCATGACCAGCACTGAAATGAGTAGGGGAGCCATCATTAAGAAGGCACAGGTCGTGGTCTGCAATAAATTGGTCTATAAGAAGACCTCGTCTAGATGGAAAGGCACTGCCCCACAAAGGATGATGAGCATTAAAATCCCCAAGGAGGAGGAAGGGAGGAGGAAGTTGCTGAAGAAGGGTGGTTAAGGCAGCAGGTGTAAGAGTCCTGTCAGGAGGGAGATAAAGATTGTATACTGTGACTGCAGAGTCTAAGTGGACCCTAACAGCAACCGCTTCCAATGTAGTTTGGAGAGGAATCCACGTGCTAGCAATGTCTGTACGGACCAACGTACAAACGCCACCAGAAGCCCGCAAGGGTCCGACCCGATTTCGACAGAAAACACGGAACCCACGGAGGGTCGGTGAGTGAGCATCAGTAAAATGAGATTCCTGGAGAACCACACAAGCTGCTGAGTAGGACGAAAGAAGGGATTTCAATTCCGGAAGGTGACGATAGTAGCCATTACAATTCCATTGGAGAACCACAGAACGATGGTTTAAATGAGGGCTGAACACGCTAAATCCAGTCATACCGCCGGGTCCCCACCCGTCACCGACAAGGAGGGGGCGACATCCATAAACGACAGGTCAGAATCCGGTTGTGAAGCCGGGGAAGGGACCTCCGGTGACACCAGAGGCTCTTTGTCCCGGGACTTATGTTTCTTCTTCTTTTCAGGCTGAGATCGAGGAGGGCTGTGTGGCATAATGGAGCCAGCTGCAGCAAGATCAGGAACAGAAAGAGACCGGGCGACCTGGAAGCCGATAGACCGTGGCTCTCGCGGTCGCCGCGCTGCAGCAGACCTTTGACCTGGAAGGTGCCGGGAAGGGGCATCCCGGGAGAGGCGCCCTTGACCGGCAGACGCCTAAGGAGTGGGACACTTCTCCGGCTGGGGAGGGGGAGCGGCGCCCAGAGGAGAAGGGGTGGGAGCCGCAGGGGAGGGGGGAAGGAGAGGGGTCCGGGATGGGGGTAAGGAAGGGGGAGGAAGGGATGAAGAGGTAATCAAGGCGTAACTAGATGTCATGGACACAGGGTGCAATCGTGCATATTTCTTATGGGCCTCTGTGTAGCTTAAACGATCAAGAGACTTATACTCCTGTATCTTTTTTTCTTTCTTATAGACTGGGCAATCTGCTGAACGTGGAGAATGACTACCATGCCAATTTACACATACAGGAGGGGGAACACAGGGACTCCCCTCATGGAGTGGACGTCCACAGTCACCACAGAGAGGGTACTGGGTACAGTGAGAAGACATGTGGCCAAAACGCAAGCACTTAAAACACCGCATAGGAGGTGGGATGTACGGCTTCACATCACAGCGATAGACCATAATCTTAACTTTCTCAGGAAGGGTATCCCCTTCAAAGGCCAGGATAAAGGCACCAGTATCAATACGATTATCTTTAGGACCCTTCTGAACACGCCGAACAAAGTGAACACCCCGCCATTCGAGATTGTCCCGAAGTTCCTCATCAGTTTGAAGGATGAGGTCTCTGTGAAAAATCACACCTTGTACCATATTTAGAGACTGGTGAGGGGTAATGGACACGGGAATTGTGCCAAGATGGGTACAGGCACGAAGGGCCGCAGATTGTGCAGCCGAAGCAGTTTTTATCAGTAACGAACCCGACCGCATCTTGCTCAGGGAGTCCACTTCGCCGAACTTGTCTTCAATGTGTTCCACAAAGAATAAAGTTTTGACACTGGTGAAAGTATCTCCATCAGTCCTGGTGCAAACTAGATAACGGGGGAAAGGTTTTGCCCCTAGACGACGGGCCTGACCCTCCTCCCAGGGGGTAGCCACGGAAGGGAAGGCCGAAGGGGCAAGAGAAGCAGCACTTGAGGAATCAGTACCACGCAGAGAGACGGCCGCAGAAGAGCGGCCAGAGTTTTGGACCCGTATGCGTTTCATCTGCATAGCGTCCGCCCTGATACCACCCACTCCGATCAGGGGCTCTCCTCACGGGCGCCACCCAGCCACAGCAAGGGCCGTCTGGCACGGCGGCCATTGCCGGGAGTTCCGATGCTCCAGGATGACGAGCAACCACTCCAAGGCATGCATGAGGAGGTCACAGCTCAGGTATCAGAAGTGTGATCCCTGTGTGTTCAGGGGGCTCAACCAAAAGGGTACATAGCGACCCCACCACACGGGCTGGCTACCGTGCTGGCTATGCACCCTAGCATCAGACAACGACGTAAAAGAAAAGGTGGAATGTACTAGTAGGGCACACATCGGAGACACTAGGTAAGGTGCTCTTCCCCAAATGGCTCACACTACGGAAGAGAAATTTTGGAATGGAGGTCAAACCCCAGAGGGGGACCAAGGAATGCCAAAAGGAGGAGATGATTACGCAACAAAGCCGGAGTGTAAAACCAACAGAACCAGGAGGATAGCGGGGGCCAACATAAGCAAGGACACCAATAGAGGGAGAGGAGAGGGCGAGGGGAAAGGGGTATGGAGGGGAAAGGAGGGGAAGGGAAAGGAAATGCAGCCCGGGAGAGAAAGAAGGCTGCAATGGCTCGGGGCCCCGTGCTCGCCACGCACGTATCCACGAAAGAGTTGTGGACCCCCTGGGGGGAATAAAAATCGTGGAGGGAGACCAAGAGATGATTACACTAAGCAGATTCAGAAGGATGTAGGTTGCAGTAGGTACTGGGAGATGAAGAAGCTTGCACAGGCTAGAGTAGCATGGAGAGCTGCATCAAACCAGTCTCAGGACTGAAGACCACAACAACAACAACAACAAAAACACTAATTTCTCCTATCCATAGTCATGCCGATTATCGTAAAGAATATCAGTTGTTTTTCATATATAACAAAATCTAGTGGCCAGCATTGCACTGGGCTGTGCCAGAAAAATTTCTTACAGGAGCAGATATATACGCGTTTTCCGGCGACATCATTGAGGTAAGATTTTTCAGTTTATTCAGAATGATTTTTCAGGGCCATGACGCAGCACTGCTGACGTCCAGATTTACCAGTTTATATTCAAAGTCAGTTAATTACTGAAAGGTTACATTACGAGATTTCTTCTGAAAGGTTATATATGAGTCATTTTTATTGACAGGTTAGTCACCTTTTTATTGCGAGGTTACGGAATTTATCTGTTGGGAGGTTACACGTTGATAACGGTGTCTTTGTCGTCTTACAGGTATTCTTGACTAACTCCGACTCACCACGTCCATCCTCAAAGGTAATTAACGCTCGAGACCTTTACAGGGTTCTTTACTAGCGCCACTCTTACGTGACTGGTGTGATATGTGAAGTGACGTCATCTTTCAGACTTAGAAACGCACCTACCAACTTCCGTGTATGTCGCACAACTCCTTCTTGGTGTAGCCATTTTTTCTGTCGGTATACCTTCAGAAAAGACTTCCTAACACTTAAATTTACGCAGTTTCTTATAAAGTGCTCTTGAGCAACACGTTTCCTGGTATTGCCAGTCTGCATTTTATATGCTCCCTGTTTCAACTATCATCAGTTAATTTGATCGCTAAGTAGCATACCTAATCTTCGTTTCCTAGTCTAATTCGCTCAGCATCGCCTGATTTAGTTCGGCTATATTCTATTAACCTTGTTTTAGTTTTGTTGATGTGCATCCTACAACTCTCTTTTCAAGACACTACCCAGTCTGTTAAACTGCCTTTTCTTTCAAAATCAAAATCCAATCAGCAAACCTTCAAGTTGTGATTTATTTTTGCTGAGTTGCAATTCCCGTTCCAAACCTCTCCTGGGTTTCTTTTACCGCATGCTCAATGTACAGAGAGAATAACAATATGGATGGGCTACAAACTAGCCTGACTCGCTTCGCAAGCACTGCTCCCCTTACATGTTTTTTGACACTTATAAAACCATTCTGCCTTCTGGAAGAATGTAGCTATTAATTCATTACAATATATATGAACCTTAATTTCATGACTTGATCTCATATAACATGTTTGGAATGCTCACTATATCAGTGTTGTTGCTCGCAGAGTTCAGACCCAAAGCCATCCAAAGACCAGCTTTGTAAGACAAATGGCTTTCACAACGCATGGAGCATACGGAAATCACAAGTAACGCTCTGCGCTGGGGGTTACGTAAATCCGCTTTGATGTTAATTGATTTGTACTAGTTTGTACGTGTACCAGATAGTCTATGTTCAAGCACTGATTATTCTACTGGTATTCCCTCTTTTTATTGATCATGCGTGATGTGTATTATACTTCAATTATGTACGCTCTATTTGACCTATAGGTTTTTTAATTGTTGAATTCGTCTTTTTTCTTCATTTATGAGAAGTAGGATACGCTGCTAGATACACTACAAAGAGCTACTGGAATGCAAGTTCTCAGATAATTTGCAAGATCAGCTGTGTCGGGAACACACACACACACACACACACACACACACACACACAACAAAACAAAAAACACAGATTTAAAACAGTACTGATAATCATCTGACACTTACTTAAAAACATAAAGCTTCTGGTCTGCTAGGCATGACTGCCATACAATGGATAACTTACCCCAACTCGTATCTTGCTGCCCTTGGCGACCAGGTCTTTCCTCAGCCCTTCGAGTAGCACTTTGACAGCGTGCTTGCTGGCGGAATACATCGCCATAACATCTAAAGACGGTGGTGCGTGTCCCACAACACTGAAAATTAGGAAACAGGTTGCAACATTAGAAATAATCTGCAACATCATAGGTGCGTGTGAAATCAGTACCTGAGCCCAGTCCTGGATTATTAATCTCAAATAATAATATACCCGTCAAATGCACAATGCTATTTTGCTGCGTATTCCGTAAGGTGCTACTTTATCATTCATCTTCCCAATCGTTTTCCCTATTTTTTGTTATTCCTCTCTCACTACAATTTCTAACTTTTCGTTATCTAGAGCCAGTGTATAAATCAGTGGTGATGATTTACTGAATTACTTTTAGCCCGTTCTAGGCAATGCTAATAAGCTAATTAATTCATACCACTGGCAGGAACAAATTACTTGAACTTAATAATCAATGTTGGTTACACTTTCTGAGAGATGCTTTTGCACTCCACCTGGCAACATTCTTTGGATGCTCATGTACCGATAACGTATCAGCTTCGCTTACTGATGGTTTATTGTGTCCATGGGAATAATTCCGACACAGCGTCATTACAGGAACAAAGTTTCTTGTGACGACATCATGTTTAAGATATTTTCTGTTTTCTTGCTGCATCAAATTAGAGTGGAAAGGTAAGCTTTCGATCAATATCTCCATCACCTTCATCAGAAGTAACTGGCTGTAAATGTGCCAAGAAGGCTGTGAATAGTTTATACACAGCATTGTTATAATTATTGTTGTAAACTTTGATTTGGTCCAGTGATCGGAGAACGTGAGAGAGTGGTCTTTGATTTGGTCCAGTGATTGGAGAACATGTGAGAGGTGTCTTTACTATGACCTGCTAGATTTTGCGATATCGTCCTGAGCAAGGATTCACACAAAACTGACCTGACATTTTTATACTCTAGTACATTAGCACTTACAACTGAGGCACCACCCGGCTCTCTGGCAGTTACACAAAGTCACAGAAGTTGTTTGAAAGACTTAGTAGCTCGAGTGAAAGCAATTTGCACCGAAATAATCACCTTAGTCCTGAATTAAGTTCTTTACATCCATACTACGCAAGCCACCTGACGGTGTGTGGCGGAGGGTACCATGAGTTCCTCTATCGGTTCTCCCTTCTATTCCAGTCTCGTATTGTTCGTGGAAAGAAGGATTGTCGTATGCCTGTGTGTGGGCTCTAATCTCTCTGATTTTATCCTCATGGTCTCTTCGCGAGATATACGTAGGAGGGAGCAATATACTGCTTGACTCCTCGGTGAAGGTATGTTCTCGAAACTTCAACAAAAGCCCGTACCGAGCTACTGAGCGTCTCTCCTGCAGAGTCTTCCACTCGAGTTTATCTACCATCTCCGTAACGCTTTCGCTATTACTAAATGATCCTGTAACGAAGCGCGCTGCTGCCCGCTGGATCTTCTCTATCTCTTCTATCAACCCTATCTGGTACGGATCCCACACTGCTGAGCAGTATTCAAGCAGCGGGCGAACAAGCGTACTGTAACCTACTTCCTTTGTTTTTGGATTGTATTTCCTTAGGATTCTTCCAATGAATCTGTCTGGCATCTGCTTTACCGACGATCAACTTTATATGATGATTCCATTTTAAATCACTCCTAATGCGTACTCCCAGATAATTTATGGAATTAACTGCTTCCAGTTGCTGACCTGCTATATTATAGCTAAATGATAAGGCATCTCTCTTTCTATGTATTCGCAGCACATTACACTTGTCTACATTGAGATTCAATGTAGCGTTGATCGCTATCATTCTGAGTATAACAGCACACATCTACCTTAAATTGCACGATAAAAGACTGAGTTACAATATCTGAGCAAGATTTATATAGCTTATCTCGGCTGGTATTGGGTAGGTTTGGCTTTTTTTACTTAGCGTACACGTCGTCGGCCGTATTATACACTCAGGTGAGAACAGTCATGAGATAGCAATACGCATAATGGCAAGAGTGTGCCGAGAATACCAAATTTCAGGCATTACTTCTCACTACGGACAACGCAGTGGCTGACAACCTTAGCAGTGGTGTTTGCATGGAGTTGTCAGCGCTAACAGACAAGCAACACTAACAGCACATTGCCTGGAGCGCCTCTCCTGGGCTCTCGCAGGAGAGCTTCTGTTAATTTTGGAAGGTAGGAGACGAGGTACTGGCAGAAGTAAGGCTGTGAGGACGGGGCGTGAGTCGTGCTTGGCTAGCTCAGTCGGTAGAGCACTTGCCCGCGAAAGGCAAAGGTCCCGAGCTCGAGTCTCGGTCCAGCACACAGTTTTAATCTGCCAGGAAGTTTCAGTCTTATGATATTTGTCACTTCAGTGTATTTTAAACTTCATTAACGTTTGTCGGCTTAAAAAGCTAAATAATTTTGCGTAGATGAGCTTGCTCAGTTTTTTTCTAATGTCTGAAGGCATTTTTGCCTGTAAAAAGTGTGCTGAATGTTTACGAGATTGTATGTTAGGGCTTTACGTAACACTTATCCGTGAGAAAACATTTTAGCATCGACAATGATCTCTTCTGCTTTTTTGCACCCGATGCAACTGGTGTTCACTAAGCGTGAGAAACTCCTTCAGACGTTTTTCTCACGATCGAAAATCTGTGCCAAAACTATGTATGTTAGACTGCAAGCTACAGAAACAACATAAATACGTAACTGAATAAGATTAAGAATACATTTCTGGCATAGGGCCTGCCACAAGCTCACCTGTTGACATGGATGATGAAGCCGTCCCCGACGCCCCTGCTCAGCATGTCCTGCACAGCCTCTCTGGTGCAGATGCTCAGACCCAGCACGTTCACGTCCAGGATACTCTTCCAGTCTTCCGTTTTGCCACCTGGTCACAAGAATAAAAAGAAATTTTACTGTACTAGATTAAATGCGATGTCAACTAACTCATACAACTGCTGTGGCGGACGCTAAAAGACAAACTTACTATTAATATTCAGAGAGTATGGGTTCAAAGAAGGGTCAAACAACGTATTACTTCCTGCCACATAATCTCTGTGAACCGTCTATGGGGAGAAATTTCAATGATACAGAGGCTCACAGACGTTTGTTCTTTTTGTGCACCATCTGAGAATGGAACATCAAGTCGGGCAGATGGTAGTGATGCCCAACGTTCTCTTCACCTCACTTCGTAGGATGGCTTGCAGAGTGCAGCACAATTAAGAAGCCAGGATCGAGATGTCCATCGACCAGTGTGATTGAGCACCGCAGGATATTTACACATACAGGGTGGTCCATAAATCGTGACCTGGCCAAATATCTCACGAAATAAGCGTCAAACGAGAAAACTACAAAGAACGAAGCTTGTCTAGCTTGAAGGGGGAAACCAAATGGCGCTGTGGTTGGCCCGCTGGATGGCGCTGCCATAGCTCAAACGGATATCAACTGCGTTTTTTTATATACGAACCCCTATTTTTATTACATATTCGTGTAGTACGTAAGAAATATGAATGTTTTAGTTATCGCTTTGTGATAGATGGCGCTGTAATAGTCACAAACATATGGCTCACGATTTTAGACGAACAGTTGGTAACAGGTAGGTTTTTTAAATTAAAATACAGAACGTAGGTACGTTTGTACATTTTTTTTTAGGTTGTTCCAATGTGATATGTGTACCTTTGTGAGCTTATCATTTCTGAGACTTCATGCTGTTACAGCCTGGTTACCTGTAAATACCACATTATTGCAATAAATGCTCAAAATGATGTCCGTCAACTTCACTGCATTTGGCAATACGTGTAACTACATTCCTCTCAACAGAGAGTAGTTCGCCTTCCGTAATGTTCGCTCATGCATTCACAATTCGCTGACGCATGTTATCAGGCATTGTCGGTGGATCACGACAGCAAATATCCTTCAACTTTCCCCACAGAAAGAAATGATGCTTACCTCGTGAGATATTTGGCGGTAGTATCATGTACACGAGATATATTGGCAGAGTCGTCACTTGTACTCAGGTCATTCAAGTGAAAAGTTTTCCGACGTGATTATGGCCACACTATGTGAATTAACAGACTTTGAACGCGGAATGGAGTGAGTTCAATATTCCGAGATCTACAGGACCAAGAATGTGCCGAGAAGACAAAATTTCAAGCATTACTTCTCATCATCGACAACTCACTGGACGACGATCTTCACTTAACGGCCGAGAGCACCGGCGTTTCCATAGGATTGTCGGTGCTAACAGAAAAGCAACACTGCGTGAAACAACTGCAGAAATCAATGTGGCACGTACGACGAACGTACAAGACGTTAAGCCCCCTGCACACAGGGACAGTAATGGCAGCCAGTAGTACTAGCCACACTGGGAGCAAGTAATTATCCCTCCACTGCCTCCATGTGTAGAGGTATTTCGGCATCGCCGTGGAGTAGTCTGCTCGCGACCAGCAAACTCAAGCAGTTTTGAGATTAGTAGACGTCAAAGATCCAGTAACACGGTCACATTATCTGATGGCAGCCATTACTGGACGTGTCCTAAAAGGTTCTGACTGTCAGTAGAACACTACGCACTACCGTTGTGCGTGTTATACTTTCGTTGCAAAATGTCTTCAGTATATGGAGAAGCGCAGTCAAAACAGACTGCTTGTGTAAAATGGAGTGTGAACAATATAAGTATATTTTTAGAAATTTATGTAAACTATGGAACATTTGTCATTGTGATTATGCCAACAAGGCAAAGAAGGAGAGTTCTGTGATGAATTTAAAGAGTGACTTAGTGGAACTAGCGGTCTCAGTTCCCGACGTGGGTTTTTTGAGAGCCCGATAAAGGCTACAAAGGCCACATATAGAGCTGAACTCTTGAAAGTGAGTTACTCAAGACAAGCGGAGCGGGCACTGACATCTGCGTACCGAAGCTACCATGGTTCACTGCAGCTGGCCATCTCAATGAGAGATGTAGTCATCACGATGAGATCAGCATCGAATTTTGTTTTTAATCCTTGTGTGTGTCAAATGACAATCGTGAGCCCAGGTAAATTAGTAAATAGATATTCAATCAATTGTCACCTTCTAGTCCTAAGGTCATATAATTTCTATTATGTATTAAAATGGAAAAGAAAGCAACAAATGTATTTATAAACACAAGGAGAAAAGTATAATAACAATTACTTCAAAAGCGAACACTCTTCAGAGTATTTGTTTTAATAAGATACTAGGCTACATCAAACGACTATGACTACGAAGCCATTGCGTCTTAAAATATTTTGCAGCGTTTTCAGTGTAATCAGCTGTTAACATCTTGTAACCTCTCAACAGATAAATTCCGTAACCTCCCAATAAAAAAAGTGATTAACCTCCCAAAAAAATGTGACTCATATATAACTTTTCCAAAGAAATCTCGTAATCTAACGTTTCAATAATTGACTGTGAAACTAAACTGCACGTCAGCAGTGCTGCGTCATGGCCCTGAAAAATTATTCTGAATAAACTGAAAATTCTTACCTCAATGATGTCGCCGGATAACGCGTATACATCTGCTTCTATAAGAAATTTTTCTGGCAGAGCACAGTGCAATGCTGGCCACTTCATTTTGTTACGTATGAAAAACAACTAATTTTCATTACGATAACTGGCATGACTATGGATAGGAGAAATTAGTAAAAACTTTAAATTCAGATGAATGACTGTCAACAGTTATCTTTATAAGAAAGATTGACATTGAAAGATTTTTTGAAAATATTTACATGAGACTTTGATACAATAGTACAAAAATCAGTTGTAGCAATTAACATATGCGCGAGGCAATAAAGAACAATAATTTTTGCTTTTACCTTATACTACATCGCTCAGGCACCGCTATCGTTCTCCACGACCGGCCTTGCTAATTCCATAACTCTACTTTCTTCTCGAGATACAACACTGGACTGCATTGTCCGAACTCCAGGACACACGTGCTCTCTGTGAACTATACGACTCGACAACTGCTCTCTATAAGCGACCTGGCCCCATCGCCCGACTGCGAGCTACTACTAGTACTCAGGGGGGCGCAGAAAGCTATGCGCAGAAAGCAACGTGTTTTCTCAGTTGTGCGCATGACGTCACGGTGGAAGCAGCTGTGCCAAACAGTACACATTTCAAATTGTGTGTGATTGTTTTTCTTGCGTTGTTTTGTGTTTGAAGGAGTATTTTGACTGAGTTCTTTCTTCTGAGGTACTCAGTCAACAGCGGAAACATTCGGAATTCGGGAGTGTTAACGGTTTTTGCTGTAATTGATATTTGATTCGGAACTGAAATAGTTAGCGATAGTGGACAGCGGAATCAACATTGTGTTCAGCAGCTCTATAGTTTATGGTTCGTCCTGTGAAATTCTTATTGGAGAATCTACAAGTGAGTGAAAATTAATTTTTACAATGCCAGGCTTTGCTGTAACGGACTGTTTTTCCTACAACTGGAGCACAGAGGGAACTGACGTAATGTATCACAGTTTCCCGCGTAATGAAACATTACAAAAACTATGGTTGTCGAAATGTTGAGGGAAAGACAGTGTAAATGTTGCGCATACAAGAATATGTTCTCGCCATTTCGCAGAAACAGATTACTTAAGGGATTTACAGTCTGAATTGCTTAATTTGCCCCGAAAAAGAATGCTCAAGCCAGATGCAGTTCCTTCGCGCAATTTGCCGTGCAGTAGTGCGACTGTCAATGTGTCACCCGCAACAGAAGACAGAACCAAACGGTATAAGAAACGAGAACTACATAAGAAATCTCTGGAAACTCTGGAAAAGCTGTCACCAAATAAGAAACATCATAATAAGAGCACATGTACAGATGACAGTTTTTTTTTGAGACACAGATAAAGTTACTTTGATGAATACTATAGCGGCTTTCTTACAAACAAGTGTGTGCAACTTCGAGCTCTTAAGTAAATTCATTTCAATGCGATTAAATTAATAGTTTCTGATTTATTTGAGCCGAGGTTTCGAATTTCAAGTGTGTGTCGGTGTGGTTGTGATCTGACATTTTACCGATGTGTGAGGCATAAGCTGCGAAAGAATATAACTCATCAGTTTTAACTGTAATATTTTAGCAGCAGAAAAGCAGTTTAGACATCTCATTTCTGGTATAAACAAAATCTTCCGCCAAAAACTTGACGTAAACGCGCATGCCGTGTCGTCTGCTTGTGAGCGCTAGCTTCCACGCTGACGTCACTAGGCCAGCCAATGGCAGAGCAGAGCGCTTACTGCCCAACCTTATTATTTAGTAACCTTGCTACTACTCTACTACTACGACTGCCTGCTCTCTGGTTTGCGATTCTATTGTAGCTTACATATCGCAGGGAGCAATCCATCGAAGTTACATCTGCTCGAGTGCGCTAGCAATAAATTCCTTGGTCATGGACCTCTTACAGTCTAAACAAACTTTGTTATCCACTGCACAATAACACTAGTAAGATGTTCAGAACAGTTTATTTTACAGAGTTTGTCGATAACTACTTAGGGCCTAAGTACAACTGCTGTGCCACTTATTACATGCCAGCAGCATTCATCTACCAAGACATTCGTCGTTCACCACTGAAGTACTCAGCCAGTTCCTTCCTCGTTTCCCAAGCAATTTTGCACTGTGTGTTTATGGAGCCAGCCGCTATCAGTGACGGAAGTTCTGTTCCAGTGGAACGCCGCTTGTTGGGGTGAAACAAACTGGTGTCAGTGTCATCATTTTCAAACAATTCTCTTTCAACATAGGTTGTTGGTGACGTTGTTCGTAACCAGTTTGGGGAGTATATTGTACAGTCAAATGTATTGTTTCTAACTCAACTTGGATTTCTTTTCCAAAGACAATAAATCTTGCTGCAACTATACCAAATTCGTTTTCCACCATTCTGCGAGAATGGAAAAGTGACTTATGAATTTACGCTCGCGAAATATCAAATATTGTTTCATTAAGTTCGGTGGCAAAGGAAAAGCGTCATCACTCAAAAGAGACTGAGGTGACTAATATCATGGAATACTGATAAACACACACACGAATTGCGGTAGTACCGCGTACACATGGCATACAAGGGCAGTGCATTGACGGAGCTGCCATTTGTATCCATGTGATTCATCTGAAAAGTGTTCGACCTTATTATGGTCGCACAACGGAAATTAACAGACTCTGAACGCTTAAAGGAGTGAAGGCAGCAAAAGACCGACACTAGTTTCTTTGCTAACACCACAACATCGCCTGCAGCGCCTCACCTGGACTGGTAACCATATGGGTTAGACTCCAGACGACTGGAGAACTGTGGCTTGGTCAGATCAGTCCCGATTTCAGTTAGTAAGAGCTGATGGTAGGGCTAGAATGTGGCGAAGACTCCACGAAGCCAAGTTGTCAACCAGGCAACATGCACGCTGGTTGTGGCTCTGTAATGGATTGGGCTGCGTTTATGTGGAATAGGCTGAGTCCTCTGGTTCAACTGAACCGATCATTCACTGGAAATGGATATGTTCGGCTACAAGGAGGCCATTTCGAGCCATTTATGGACTTCACATTCCGATACAACGGTGGAATTATTTGTGGATGGTAATGCTCCATGTCACCGACCCACAATTGTTCGTGATTAGTCTGAAGAACATTCTGGACAATTCGAGAGAATCATTTGGTCACCCAGATCGTCCGACAAGAAACACATCAGACATTTATGAGACATAATGGAGCACTAATTTTGTGCACAAAATCATACACAGGCAACGCTTTCGCAATTATGCACGGCTATAGAGGCAGCATGGCTCAGTTTTCCTGCAGCGGACTTCGAACGGCTTGTTGAGTCCATGCCTCGTCGAGTTAATGCACTAAGCCGGGTTAAAGTAAGTCTGACATGATATTAGGAGGTATACGATGACTTCTGTAAAGTGTTTATTCGAAAAATTTTATGTAGTATTGTCTTATGCTGACTAAAGCGAGAACAATCGGAATACATTCGCGTCATTCGTTCTTCCATTGGTTGCTGTGCCCACTAACGATAATTCATCAGGCCTCTAGTTTTGGACGGGCAGGAATGGCATTTCTCATTCCCATACCTGCTTTCGATATTTTATATTCAATTAAATTACACAGTTTTTTAAATTGTCCCATACTCATTCTCATAATTCTCTTGTATTCTAGAGAATCCTGCTCGGAATCTTCCCGAAATACTGTAGACGAAGTTCTCAGCTGATCTCTATGATGCACCAAGTCTTTAATCCAGCACGACCTATTATTGGTTTATGTTTCTTGAAGCGCTTCACTAGCACAATGTACAGTTTCACCCTCTCACTCACAGCCTCATCAACAGCTTCCTCATAATCTTCATCAGTCTCCTGAATGTTCTCACACATCCTCGGACAGACTCGCACTTATTACATCCGTATACAAACCAGCTACTGTCTATCAGATGGTTCAAATGGCTCTGAGCACTATGCGACTTAACTTCTGAGGTCATCAGCCGCCTAGAACTTAAAACTAATTAAACCTAACTAACCTAAGGACATCACACACATCCATGCCCAAGGCAGGATTCGAACCTGCGACCGTAGTACTGTCTATCACTAGAAAAGTTTCACTGGAACCCATTTCTGTCTTCTTGTGTAATCCCACTGTCCCAGCCAGTTCTGGTCGCCAGTGTTGTTCCTGTGTAAAGTGGGCTTTACAACAGTATGGCGAAATTTCGTGTTAATGGGCTAAGGCAGTAGACGGCCGACGCGACTGCCTTTGCCAGCAACACGTTGCCTGCAGCACCTCTCCTGGGCTCGTGATCATATAGATTGGACCCTAGAAGACTGGAAAACTGCGGCCTGATTAGGTGAATTCCGATTTCATTTGGTAAGAGCTGATGACAGGGTTCGAGTGTGGCGCAGACTCCACGAAGCCATGGACCCAAGTTGTCAACTAGGGTCTGTGCAAGCTGGCAGTGACTCCATGTTGATGTGAGCTCTGTTTACATGGAATACGAGGTGCGCCAATAAAGTAATGAGACTGATTCTCTTTCCAAGATGTGGCAACCCTGCAGGCTTGCGTAGGCACAATATCTTTGACCTTGGTCTATAAGCTGCTTCTAGTCCAAGTGGCACATCGATGCAACTGCTCAGTCTGAGTTGTGCTGTAATAAATTAACACGTGTTTGTGTCTCTCGTCATGGAAATGGAACCGCATAATATTGCGCAACGGTGTGCCATTTCTTTTTGCGTTAAATTGGGTGAAAACACGACGACAACTTATAGTAAGCTTCAGAAGGCTTTTGGAGAGGAGGTTATGTCAAGAGCTCAAGTTTTTCGTTGGCATAAAATGTTTAGTGAACGCAGAACGAATATTGAAGATGAAGACCGCAGTGGACAACCATCAACCTCACGGTCGGTTGTCAACTTGGCCAGAGTGCGTGAACTCGTACGACCTGATAGAAGATTATGCGTGAAAATGATTGCAGAAGAACTGAACAACAATCGAGAAACGGTTCGTCTAATAATAACTGAAGATCTTGGTATGAGAAAGATTTGTGCAGAAATGGTCCCCAAAAATCTCACACCACAACAGCGAGGAACACGAAAAAATGTGGCATCCGATCTGTTAGAGCAAACGGAAATCAATCCAGAATTGTTGAGCTGTGTTATCACTGGTGATGAAAGTTGGTGTTTTCAGTACGATCCAGAGACAAAACGCCAAATTTTGCAATGGTGCTCAAAGGGATCACCCAGACCAAAAAAAAGGTCGCATGTCAAAGTCTAAAGTGAAATGCATGCTTGTGTGCTTCTTTGATTCCAAGGGAATTGTTCAAAAGAGTGGGTGCCTCCTGTGCAAACAGTTAAGCAATATTACTACAAAGAAATCTTAGAAAGACTTCGTAAAAGAATTCTTCGTATCCGTGCCAACAATGCTGATAATTGGATTCTTCATCACGATAATGTGCCATCCCATACTGCTCTGTCCGTACAGCAATTTTTAACCTCAAAACAAATTTCAGTACTACCACAGCCACCTTATTCACCAGATATCACTCCGTGCGACTTTTTTCTATTTCCAAGAGTCAAGGGACACCATTTTCAAACAACACACGATGTCCAAAAAGCTGTGAGGAGGGTCTTGGAGGATATTACAGAAGATAAGTTCCAGAAATGTTATCATCAATGGCAGAAGCGCTGGAAAAAGTGTGTGCAACTACGCTGAAGGAGACAACACTAACCTTGACTAAAACGGTAACCAACTTTTCTTTTTACATCAGTTTCATTACTTTATTGTTGCACCTCGTAGAAAGCGTCCTCTGGCTCAACTGAGACAGCTGAGACCATTTGCAGCCGTTCATGTACTTCATGTTCCCGAACCACGGAATTTTTATGGATGACAATGCGCCACAACTGTTCGCATTTGGTTTGAAGTGTATTCTGGACAATTCTAGCGAATTATTTGGCTACTCAGGTGGGTCGACATGAATCCCATCGAACATTTATGGGGTATAAACGAGAGGACAGTTCCTGCACAAAATCCTGCATCGGCAAAACGTTCGCATTTGTGATCTGCTATTGACACAGCATAGTTCAATATTCCTGCAGGGGGCTTCCAGCGACTTGCTGGGTCTACATCTACATACATACTCCGCAATCCACCATACGGTGGGTGGCGGAGGGTACCTCGTACCACAACTAGCATCTTATCTCCCTGTTCCACTCCCAAACAGAACAAGGGAAAAATGACTGCCTATATGCCTCTGTGCGAGCCCTAATCTCTCTTATCTTTGTGGTCTTTCCGCGAAATGTAAGTTGGCGGCAAGAAAATTGTACTGCAGTCAGCCTCAAATGTTGGTTCTCTAAATTTCCTCAGTAGCGATTCACGAAGAGAACGCCTCCTTTCCTCGAGAGACTCCCACCCGAGTTCCTGAAGCATTTCCGCAACACTCGCGTGATGATCAAACCTACCAGTAACTAATCTAGCAGCCCACCTCTGAATTGCTTCTATTTCCTCCCTCAATCCGACCTGATAGGGATCCCAAACGTTCGAGAAGTACTCAAGAATAGGTCGTACTAGTGTTTTATAAGCGGTCTCCTTTACAGATGAAAAACTTCTTCCCAAAATTCTACCAATGAACCGAAGATGACTATCCGCCTTCCCCACAATTGACATTACGTGCTTGTCCCACTTCATATCGCTCTGCAGTGTTACGCCCAAATATTTAATCGACTTGACTGTGTCAAGCGTTACACTACTAATGTCGTATTCAAACATTACGGGATTCTTTTTCCTATTCATCTGCATTAATTCACATTTATCCATATTTAGAGTTACCTGCCATTCTTTACACCAGTCACAAATCCTGTCCAAGTCATCTTGTATCCTCCTACAGGCACTCAACGACGACACCTTCCCGTACACCACAACATCATCAGCAAACAGCCGCACATTGCTATCCACCCTATCCAAAAGATCATTTATGTAGATAGAAAACAACAGCGGACCTACCACACTTCCCTGGGGCACTCCAGATGATACCCTCACCTCCGATAAACACTCACCATCGAGGACAACGTACTGGGTTCTATTATTTAAGAAGTCTTCGAGCCACTCACATATTTGGGAATCAATCCCATATGCTCGTACCTTAGTTAGGAGTCTGCAGTGGGAAACCGAGTCAAACGCTTTCCGGAAGTCAAGAAATATGGCATCCGTCTGATACCCTTCATCCATGGTTCGCAAGATATCATGTGAAAAAAGGGCGAGTTGCGTTTCGCCGGAGCGATGCTTTCTAAAGCCGTGCTGATGCATGGACAGCAACTTCTCTGTCTCAAGGAAATTCATTATATTCGAACTGAGAATATGTTCGAGAATCCTGCAACAAACCGATGTTAAGGATATTGGTCCGTAATTTTGAGGAACCGTCCATCTACCCTTCTTATATACAGGCGTCACCTGTGCTTTTTCCAGTTGCTCGGGACTTTACGTTGGGCAGGAGATTCGCGATAAATGAAAGCTAAGTAAGGAGCCAATACAGTAGAGTACTCTCTGTAAAACCGAATTGGAATCCCATCAGGACCTGGCGATTTATTTATTTTCAACCCATTCAGCTGCTTCACAACCCCAGGGATGTCTATCACTATGTCCTCCATACGGGAATCTGTACGAGACTCAAACGGCGGTATGCTTGTACGATCCTCCTGCGTGAAAGATTTCTCAAATGCTAAATTTAAAATTTGAGGTCTCGTTTTGCTGTCTTCCGTTGCCAGGCCAGACTGATCAGTGAGTGACTGGATGGAAGCCTTCGACCCGCTTACCGATTTTACGTAAGGCCAGAATTTCCTTCGGTTTTCAGCAAGATCTTTTGCTAAGGTATGACGGTGGTAGTGGTTGTATGCTTTTCGCATCGCTCTTTTTACAGCGGCACGAGTCTCTACTAACTTTGGCTGTCCTCATTCTCACGATCTTTCTTGTACCGCGAGTGCAACTGTCTTTGCTTCTTGAGCATTCTCCGAATTGCGCTGTTAAACCACGGTGGGTCTTTTCCGTCCGTAACCCGCTTTTTCGGCACATACTTCTCCAATGCGTGATTTACAATGTGTCCCTGTCACGTCGAGCTGCTGCACTACATCAGGCAAAAGGATGTCTGACACGATATTTGAATACATACCATGGCTTTTTTCACCTCACTGTACGTCCCACAGATGGCTGCGACAACAGATGGAAGTAGCGAGGAACAGTGTCTCCTAAGGTGGCATCAGGTGCCTCTAAGACACACACTACCTTGTATGTTGGGTTCCATCCATGTTGCATCTTTGATTTCATGGTTTAATGTATCTAACCTGATGAAGTGGTTTGTAGGCTATAAAACCAGTGATTAAATAAATTAATTACAATAGCTGTGGTTGCCTCTAAGATAATCTCTACTAACGATTAGTGCAGTTGTAAATGCGTCAGACTATACAAGGTAGTGAAAATGCTGTCCAATGCAGTGTGAAATTGTTGTTCAATAAAATGCAACTATGCGTGCATAGCTCTCTCATTGCAAATAGTTGAATCTACAACATCGTCACAATGTAAAAAAGACGTTAGTTGTGTGGTCTTATAGTTGCACGATGATAATTTCTATTTTCATATTTGTCCTACAGGGACAGCTGTTTTTATATAGTGGTGTTTTACTGATCACAGTACAGGCAACTGTAATGAAAGGAGGCTTCATGCCTCATTGCAGTATAACTTGTCGCTCACACGTTAGTTATGGTATCTGAGCTCACTGCGAGTGAAGTTATAGTAGATCTGCGACATAACAGCTCCGACACAAGTCCAACATGTTTTTTCCCCATTGACGCTGAAAATCTTCTGCTGCCGACAACTTTCACGTCATGTATTCATTTGCGAGTCGATAAACACATGTACGTCTCAAAGAGCCTATAATGAACGGTTCCGTCTGCTAGAGTAGTTTTATCTGTGCTTGGGAATTGCATTGCGTATCTCTAACCTAACAATCGTACTTTTTTTCGTCTTTTTCTCCCGTCAGTCTTCTGACGGGTTTCATTCAGCCTACCACGAATTTCTCTCTTGTTCCAACCTCTTCATCTCAGAATGCGCTTGCAAAGTACATCCTCAATTACAAGTTATATGTAGTCCAGTCTCTATTTTCCTCTTCTTGTTGTCACTGTTTTCCATATGTCCCTTTCATCGCCGAGTTTGCAGAGACCTCCTCATTCGATACTTCATCAGTCAACATAATTTTCAACGTTCTTCTGTAGCACCACATATTAAATCCTCCGATTCTCTTCTTTTCCAGTTTTCCCACTGTCTATAGTCCATGATTCACTACATACATTATTGTGTCCCAAACGTACCTTCCCAGAGATTTCTACTTCGAATTAAGGCCTATGACTAATACTAGCAGACTTTTTAGGCCAGGAATGCCCTTTTTGCCTGTGCTATTCTAGATTTTACGCCCTTACTTCGTCCGTTACAGGTTATTTTGCTGCATATCAGAATTTCTTAACTTTCTCTAATTCGTGACCAACATTTTTTATGTTCAGTTTCTCGCTATTCTCATTGCTGATACTTCTCATTACTTTCGTCATTCTTCAGTTTACTTTCAATCCACATTATGTACTCATTAGACTGTTCATTCCATTCAACATATCCAATAATTCTTCTTCACTTTCACTGAGGATAGCAATGTCATTCACTCTTGATCGTTACTTTTATTTCCGTCATTGCTTCTTCTGTATATAGATTCTTTTTAATACAAGATCCCCTTTCTTCGTCTTCCAATCCCACTGCTCCCTCTTGGTTCTTGTACATATTGTATATTACCTGTCTGTCCCTATAGCTTACTCCAATTTTTCCCAGACTTTCGGTCAGCTTGCATCATTTTAAATTACCGTACGCTCTGTCCTGGTCGACAAATCCTACGACCGTGTCTCGATTTTTCTTTAGTCTTGCTTCCATTGTCAAGTGCAACGTCAGAACTGCGTTCAAGATGCCTTTACCTTTCCTAAAGCCAAACTGGTCATTGTCTAACAGATCCTCAATTTTCGTTTCGTTCTTCTGTATATTATGCTCGTCAGCAACTTGTTTTCATGAGCTGAAAAGCTGATTGTGTGATAGTTCTCCTACGCATCAGCTCTTGTTGTCTTCGGAATTGTGTGCATGATGTTTTTTTCGAAAGTCTTGTGGTATGTCGCCAGTGTCATAGATGATGTACACCAATCTGAATAGTCGTTTGGTTGACACTTCCCCCAGTGATATCAGAAATTATGATTGTATATATCTTTTCAGAATCACTGTTCGACCATGATGTAATCGAGCTGGAATCTTTCCGTATCTTCGGATTTTGTCCAGGTGTACCTCCTCCTCTTGTGATTCTTGAACATAGTATTCTCCATTACTAGCTGAAATTTATTGCAGAACTCAATCTTTCTGCTCTCTCATTCCTACTGCCAAGCCCATATTCTGCCATGACCCTTTCTTCTACTCCTTATCCCACAACTACACTCGAATCCACCATGATTATTAGGAATTCATGTTCCTTCACGTTCTGAAATACTCATTCAATATCCTGGGATCCTTTCTCTATCTTTTCGTCTTCTGGTTGCGACACCCGCATGTGTAACTGAACTGTTGTTGTCGGTGTTGGTTTGCTGTCGATTCTGATGAGAATAGTTCTATCACTGAACTGTTCACTATAATTCATTCTCTCCTCTGCCTTCATATTTATAAACGAATCCTACTTCCATTGACACATTTTATGCTGCTGTTGATATTACCTCTATTCGTCATGTCAGAAATCACTGTCTTCTTTCGATTCCACTTCATTGACACTCACTTTGCCCGGTTATAGCCCTAGTATTTCCCTTTTCAGATTTTCTAGATTCCCTACCAGGTTCAAGCTTCCGATATTCCACGCCGCGGCTCGTAGAATGTTACCCTTATGTTCAGTATTGCGTCTTTTTCTCATAGTCACTTCCCCCTTGGCAATCCCCTCCCGGAGATCGCACTGCTTAACGCGCCTAATTTCGTTAGCTAGATGGGCGTGGTTGAGTGTACAGACACTCTCTCGTCTTCCGACTGCCGCTGTGAAAAACTTTCTTCGCTTCCTGCCGTGAACGTGCTGACTTGTAAAAAATAAACACATTGTCTTTTGGTATTGACGTAGATACACTGAAGCTACATCGTCCTGGATTTTTTGTGTGTTGATTACTTGTTCACATTCCATTTGGGTAAATATGTATTATGGATTTCGTCTTCAGGTTTATGTATGTGAGGTACTCTGCAGTTGTATTGACTGAGAGCGATGCTAGCTGTTTGTTATAATTTACACCATGATTAGTACACTTGGGGATCATCATCTAATCTCCTTTCCGATATTTGACGATGCAAGTCGCTTATTCCGTTATCTCCCCACTCATTAACTAATTTTTCAGGCATTTGTATGGATATGAGGTTATTTTTCTGTCTTGTATAAAAATACCATTAATTTTGGCGAGAGAGAAAGGTATGATGGTAATACAGTGCTTAGCAGCTCCTATTAATGGGCAAAGTTTTTTCTTTTACACAACACCATGCAGGATTGACAGATACTGCTTTCAATCTTCTGCAACATGAATTAGAAATGATTAGTCTTCACAGTTCTCTTCCTATTAATGATAATACATTTTCTCTCTCGTAGTACGATAGTGTCGATGACGATGCGGCTGTCGTCTTCTTGAGGATTATTCCCGCGCATCCGAAGATTTGCTGCAATGCTTCATGGTGTGTACAGAGGGGAACAAGTGTACTTGAAGGTCGTAGAAATAAAAATACTTTTCTTTCACGAGCTGTCCACTTTTTAACTGATAGACACATAGCGAAAAATATTACTCCGTACACCACGATGGACGAGAACAGAAGAGCGTTGTTGCTTGCATTAAAACAACAGAGGCGCTCCAGGGGGGCGCAGAAAGCTATGCGCAGAAAGCAACGTGTTTTCTCAGTTGTGCGCATGACGTCACGGTGGAAGCAGCTGTGCCAAACAGTACACATTTCAAATTGTGTGTGATTGTTTTTCTTGCGTTGTTTTGTGTTTGAAGGAGTATTTTGACTGAGTTCTTTCTTCTGAGGTACTCAGTCAACAGCGGAAACATTCGGAATTCGGGAGTGTTAACGGTTTTTGCTGTAATTGATATTTGATTCGGAACTGAAATAGTTAGCGATAGTGGACAGCGGAATCAACATTGTGTTCAGCAGCTCTATAGTTTATGGTTCGTCCTGTGAAATTCTTATTGGAGAATCTACAAGTGAGTGAAAATTAATTTTTACAATGCCAGGCTTTGCTGTAACGGACTGTTTTTCCTACAACTGGAGCACAGAGGGAACTGACGTAATGTATCACAGTTTCCCGCGTAATGAAACATTACAAAAACTATGGTTGTCGAAATGTTGAGGGAAAGACAGTGTAAATGTTGCGCATACAAGAATATGTTCTCGCCATTTCGCAGAAACAGATTACTTAAGGGATTTACAGTCTGAATTGCTTAATTTGCCCCGAAAAAGAATGCTCAAGCCAGATGCAGTTCCTTCGCGCAATTTGCCGTGCAGTAGTGCGACTGTCAATGTGTCACCCGCAACAGAAGACAGAACCAAACGGTATAAGAAACGAGAACTACATAAGAAATCTCTGGAAACTCTGGAAAAGCTGTCACCAAATAAGAAACATCATAATAAGAGCACATGTACAGATGACAGTTTTTTTTGAGACACAGATAAAGGTACTTTGATGAATACTATAGCGGCTTTCTTACAAACAAGTGTGTGCAACTTCGAGCTCTTAAGTAAATTCATTTCAATGCGATTAAATTAATAGTTTCTGATTTATTTGAGCCGAGGTTTCGAATTTCAAGTGTGTGTCGGTGTGGTTGTGATCTGACATTTTACCGATGTGTGAGGCATAAGCTGCGAAAGAATATAACTCATCAGTTTTAACTGTAATATTTTAGCAGCAGAAAAGCAGTTTAGACATCTCATTTCTGGTATAAACAAAATCTTCCGCCAAAAACTTGACGTAAACGCGCATGCCGTGTCGTCTGCTTGTGAGCGCTTGCTTCCACGCTGACGTCACTAGGCCAGCCAATGGCAGAGCAGAGCGCTTACTGCCCAACCTTATTATTTAGTAACCTTGGAGGCACTGTAAAAAAGTATGAAGGTATGTCGTTTTTAATTTTTCAGTCGCTCTTTAAATTACATTAATACGGCGTAATACGAATTTATATATCTTTGGTGCAATTAATCGGTGTCTGTATGATTTAATATATCTCGGTTTTCTATGCAGAGAAAACTTACAGACACCTACACAGTCTCTTGTAAATGATGTTTCTGGAAAGAAACATGGTCTACCAAAAGATGTTTGTACGTATAATTCATGTGATTTTGTAGCCACCCTCGTAACAATATAACAATTCATGTTTAATTTTCATATATTTTGGTTCTGGTAAGGTATTAGTTGTCACTCCTCTATCATTGTACAGAAATTCTGAGATGTGCTCACTTAAAGCAGGTTGGTGAAAGAACCACATTCGAGCGCATCATATTCAAATAAGCGAGAACGCGGATTGTCTTCAGCAGGGATAGTGTTTCTGATTTTAAATGAAATTTTCAGTTAACAAGAGAAGTGTGGGTCGCAGTGTATTTTCAAGACACGTTCTTTTGCAATAACGGAGACCTCGAGATTTTGCCATTAAATGAATAATTTTGAATTATAAACAAGAAATGTTTCGTGTGCTTATCTTTACTGCGTATATCCTGCAAGAAATTGACAAACATTTGCAACACCATTCGTGAAATCTGCCATCTGGTCCTCCCCCTCCCCCCTTCCCCCTGGAAGAAAGCGTCTGTATTCATCACTGCTCCAAGGCATTTATTCAGCTTTCTCAATAGGTATCGCTAAGAGGTTTTACGGTCATGTGTGCGTCTTCAAATTTCCCCGTAGATGCAGAAAAGAAATTTGAAACTTCTTGAACTGTTCTCAAAATGTTGAAGAAATCATTCACGACAAGATTAAACGTATTACCCGCACAGCAAACTTTTTAAAACTTCATAGCAATGATAACTTTTGGCCGGAATAAGTTTCTGATTTTCTTCATACAGCTTTTTACTAAGATGCAAATCCAGTTGTGATAGTAGCTATGACTGGTACGCATTCATATGGTCTAGGATTTTTTCGTGTCAGCGTTGATATCCCGACTTAAAAATAGCTTCAGGCTCAAAGCCCTGACATGCCTGCGAGTGACATATGAGCAGTTCCAGCTCTGGAAAACTTGTAACAAAAACAAAAAATCCAATTTTGTAAAACAAAATAAATGAATCATTCTTTGAAGATGTCTTCGGAGCTGGTTGGCACAGTAAATCTCCTACGTAACTTACCCTGCAGGAAAGTTAAACATCAGTTACTTGAAAAAGACCTCGTTCTACATGAGTCTGTCGTCAGTCATCAGTTATTTCATCTGACTATTGACTACAGTCAGCCGATACGTTAAAATGTGTGCAGTAGATTTGAATGCATTATAAAATACAATTTTTAAGATGTTAAGTAAACTGATAAGCAGTTCATACACCCGTCAAAGAGGCGAAAAAAGTATGTTTATGCACAATTGAAACCAAGGAAGTACTTTCCTATCCTTCTACAGTTGCCTGTCCTAAGGTATGTCACGGAACAGGAATATATTTTGGTATAACTGTGTCTTTTGACTTAATCAAAGAGTGAAATAATTCCAACAAGTCGTTAAAAGTTAGTTTGTCTATTCACCGAATATTAACAAGGCAGTAACCACAGGGTTCAGTGTTTTATTTCTTTCATCAGATTTTCACAGTTATACTGATCTCTTAACTTTAATCAATGACTGCGCCTGGACCAACGTATTTTATATTATTGTTAGTACACAATGCTATAATCAATGTATGTAATGTACTGCATGTATTAATAGACATTTTCACTTGTCAAAACAACAAAATATGCTAGGACAGGATTAAGTAATGACACAAAAAGAAGAGAACAGTTAATTAAGTGAAGTCAGTTGTAAATTAGCGTGTTGTTTGTCAAACCTCTCAACAGGTAACAGCTATACTGACAGACACGATTAATGGTTTGCAGGCTACTCCAACCAGTTCCCCATAAGGCAGGAGCGCTGGTTTGTACATAGAGTTCGTGTCCAGTGAAAGTGTGGCTTGAGGTAATTCGTCACACTCCGTGTCCGAGACAGAGGAACCGAGAAACACTCTCTTCCACTGTCACTGAGTGATGGCGACATTAAAGACAATTCGTGGAAGCTAGTCGACCATTTCATTGGAGATCTACATTCTTTTGACAAGCAGTGGCCTCTGCGGAATCTTGTACGTCACAAAATTCTCCAAAGAGGTAGTTCATAGGCTAAAGATCAACATTCGAGAGACTCCAAGTTTTAAAGTCACCTACGTAGGGCAAATTTGAGCCCAGTTTGCTGGGAACATAATCTGGAAGTTTACATTTCAAATGCATTTATGCTAAGTGGGACACTATTTGATACTGAAGTAGGCAGCACCTCGGAACCACATTATCTCTTGAATGGCTCATTTTCAGACCAGTGTTTACTGGAAAATTCCTGCTTCTCTTATAATATACTTTCACTGTGTCAGTTTTCGCTATTAACTGTGATATACCTCACATACAGATCTTGCACTTGGACCCCTCTGGCACCTCTATCAACGTGCGCCCCAAGGAGAGCTTATGTCATTTGGGCCATAAACTGGCACCGTATTACTAGGAAAGTTGACAGAACTAACATTTGCGACAGGCTGCAGAACGATCCTATGGCCACCAGCATATATCTCGCGGAAGGATGTCGACGACAAAATAAGTGATATCATGGCTTGTAGGGAAGCATATAGACAGTTATTTCTCCCTTGATCCACTTCTGAATGGAACAGGAAAGCGAATGACTAGCAGTGGTTCAAGGTACCCTCCACAATGCACTGTAAGGTGGATTGTAAAGTGTGTAGATGATGAGTACATCATTAGTTTCAAATTGGTTGATTTTGCATGTACTTTTAAATAAATGACACACGATACTCCAAAAATGCTGCTCATACCTGTAAGACTAGTATTCGGGAATACACCAGCGTTGTTGATGAGGATGTCGACGCCACCCAGGTTGTCCTTGACCCACTTGAAGGCTGCCAGGATGCTGGACTCGTCACTCACATCCCCCGCGATCGCGTGCAGCTTACCTGGCGCGTCCTTGAGTGCCAGCTCCTATTGCGAGGCACAAATACATTACTGTATACGAGAAAAGAAAAAATAAAAGCAGTCTAGTTACTCAAGTTTTGCTCTGTATGAGATTGCGAACGTACTCATGATTATGTAAGATTTTTTAGAAGCGCTTTTTCCGTGATCCTTATAGGTCGTGCAGATAAAGCAACAAGGTATGCATTCCCTGCAACTGACCACGTCTTGTCCAGATGTGCGTTTACAATAATTGTTTCGCGAAACAGGATATTTCGTGAGACGCCTCTTTCGTCCCTTCATTGACACGGAGCGAAACATTTCACGGAACCAGCAGGGGAAGGATAAAGCCAGCAGTTAGGGCTGTGACAACCAATTCGACGTACTCTGTCGTACTTCCGGATATTACATCCACGATCGCAGTCATGATGATGCTGTACACATATTTCAGGAAGAGAATGGAAACAAGATAAGGCCGCCACTGAAGGAACAAGGATTTACTCCATCGCCGATGGCAGCCTGGAAACCAGTTTGTGGGGGAAACGTCAGAGGAAATTCCTGTAATTACCATCAGTAAACTCATCTGCATCGTTGCAAAAGATTCTGAATGGTTTGTATCATTTATGGGTCGGAATATCGAAAAAAAACAAGAATACGAAATTGAGAGAAGAAGTAACTGTTGAGAAAGACTGGCTGTGACACTGGGATTCATTCTAAAGTTGTTCATGTTGTTGTTGCGGTCTTCAGTCCGAAGACTAGTTTGAGGCACCTCTCCACCTACCCTATGCTGTGCAAGTCTCTTCATTTCTGAATAACTACTCCAGCCTCCATCCACTTCAATCGGCGATTGTGAACCAACTCGTATCTTGGTCTCCCTCTCCAACTTTTATCCCCCCACACTTCCCTCCAATGCTACACTGACGTCTCCTTGACGTCTCAGAATACGTCCTATCAACCGATCCCTTCTTTTCCTGTAGTTACGCCAGAAATTTTCTTTCTCCCCTATTCTGTTCACGACCTCTTCATAGGTTACGCGATCTGTTCTCCAGAAACGCTTTTCTTGCCATTGCCATTAAATTTTTTTCATCTCTTCTACTTTGGCCATCGTCCCCTATTTTATTGCCCAAATTACTAAAATTACCTACTATCTTTAGTGTCCCATTTTCTTATCTAATTCTCTCAACATCGCACGATGTAATTCGATTACGTTCAATTACTCTTGTTTTGCTTTTGTTAATGTTATTTTATATCCTCCTTTGAAGAAACTAACCGTTCCATTCATCTTCATTTACATGTCCTCTGCTGTCTCTGACATAATTATGTCATAGGCAAACCTCAGATGCATTATTTCTTCTTCCTGTACCTTAAATCCTTCTCAAATTGTTCCTTGGCTTCCTTTACTATTTACTCAGTGTAGAGATTGAATAACATCAGGGACAGACTACAACCCTGTCCTGCTCCTTCTCAACCACTGCTTCCCTTTCAAGCCCTTCGACTTTTATAACTGCCGTATGGTTTCTGTACAAGATGTATATACCATTTCTGACCCATACGGAGCTTCAATATGAAATCTAAAGCGCGGTACAATCTCTCTGCCTATGTACCTAAGCAACCATCTTTTTCACGTCCCAACGGGGGTCAAGCTCGCTCTTACCGTGCTTCCTTCACAGCTATGCGCATGAGCAGAGTTTCAGCCAGTTTTCCACAGCTAACTGGGCGATGGCCAAACAAGAAAACGAACTATCAGTCATGTGGGGCGTGGATACAATAAGCAGTTGCCGAAGCTGAATATCACTTTTACATGCTCGAGAAGAACGCCGCTCGAATTTGGTGCAAGACGGTTTTGAAACTTTGTCTGCTGTATGGTCTTTACAGAATTCACAAGAAATGTGTGAGTGTTATTACTGAGCCGTAATCATCATTGCCTGTTGGACTTCTTTTGTGAGCACTTTAGTGAGTGGACCGCACGAATAGTTATGTGTAGCTATCCACTGTGCCGCATAGCTCTTCATACTATTTGTTTTAGGTGTGAGTTGAGCCTGACTTCATTTAAAAAATCTGTCGGCTCCAACGTGGGTATGATTTTATCCATAACGGATATGAGGTCTTGGCTGTAAAAATCAATTTTAAAATGTCAGATCAGCCACCTATTTACACCGTATAAACATTAGAAGTTATGAATTTCGAAGGTCAAGGCTTTATCTGCAGAATTACTGTAAATAAACCTCTAAGAGAGTCCAATATAAAAAATAAACAAAACCAATAAAAATGACAAAAAGTGCCTATTTTCCTCGCAGCAGTGGCTTCCTAAGATGTATATCCACATCATCGTCAACTAATAAAACAGATTAACGTGGCATGGCATATATCACGGCATATGTTATTGAGACGCTGCCAATATCTGTGGGCAACATAAGCCACTCCATTTTAATCTATTTTTTCAGTTGACAGTGATGTGGCTGTACATCCTAAATGACACGGCAGCAAAGAAAGTGGTCAAGTTGTTTTATTATCTTAGAGATTGAAACGTCCCCTTAGAATAATTATACATGACTGCGCTTAAACCGACACACAATATTTTTAGCGCAACGCAATCTGACTTTCAATAATCCCTACAAAAGAGTGGCCCTGAGTAACATTAACCTATACCTTTCACAAATCACTTACCTCACAAAAATCTTCGTTACTCGAACTACTGCAATACAGCGAGCGCCACTACTGCCAGCTAAATAAAAGATTCAAACTACGGAAGGCACTAACTACTGATAGGTATAGTTAGCAAATGAAAGATTTTAATAGAGAACAAACAATGTATTTACCTTAATAGTGTTGAAAAATCATAATATACATAGCAGTTCATGACATCCAGTCTTACAAATTTCAAAACTCCGCCATTTCTCTCCCCACATACACCACTGCTGGCGGCTCACCTCCAACTGTTCAACGCTACGCGCTGTTCACATCCAGCTGCCCAACACTACAATGGCGAGTATTACAACAATACCAATCAGCCACTGACTTCACACAGCACAGCCAGTGATTTTCATACAGAGCGCTACGTAACGTTGCCAATAAGAAAACATAAACAGCCTACTTACATAACCCCCATGCTCCCCACAAAAAATTTTACAAATTGTTTTGGGCACTGGCCAATACAGATTTGAAAAAAATTTTCATAATTACAGTAAGAAAGATATCAAATGCACACACTTATTAATACAATGTTGGTCAAAAGCTAAAATTTTTCTCACAGTCCATAAAGACAGTCCTGATCATTCATCACAGTAAAATTGCAGTGTTTTTCTCAAAGTCTGAGCAGTAAAAGAAAATGCACATGGAAGTAGTGGATTTCCATGCAGTCTTGCAGAAGTAGTGTTGTCCTTCCAACAGAAAGACAATGCTGACTCTTGACATGCTGACAGGTAATGGGTCACAACAGAGCAAACCCACAGCAGAGTCAGTCGAAGTTTTGAAGAATATTGGTAGGTAGGTCATCACAGAACAGACCACTGTAGTCTTGTTAGAGATTACGGTATTGGTGGGCCACCAGAGGTGCAGACCCACTGCAGTCCTTGTAGAAATAATAGTACTGGTGGGTCATCAAAGGTGTAGACCCACTGTAGTCCTTGTAGAGATGGCCAGCAGCCATCTGTTGTGACTGTGCAGGTGCACAATCACCATTGAAGAGTCTTGTGGATAATATAGCAAGTCCATAACCACCACTTGTGCACTCACAAAGTTTTTGGAACTGTCCTTAGAACCAGCAACTCTGTTATCTAGTCCCTTGCTGAATTATTAACACACGTGCAAACACTAACAGTCCCTACTTCTCACATATTGTCCATGTACTATGACCAACAGAAACGTGTGCAGTGAAATGGAACTTACAAGTTAATAATTTGATGAACTGGTATCAATTACAATTTTATAACATAAAAATACAATAACAAAGGTACGAAATACATCATTAAAAACATAATAATACAGATAACATTTGTAGTAGTAGGGGCTTTACAAAAGAATAGAAATAAACATATACATCAGTGTTACAGGAATTATGACATAAGTAAATACATAAAGATCAGAATAACTTTTGAAACATTACCTTCACATATGAGCAACAAAACAGAAGAAATAATGTCTAAACATCTTTTCAAAGTAAATAACATATTATCAGAAAAATTCTACAATGTAACTCTCATCAGATAAACACATAAAGACAAGAAGAACACAAATATACAAGAGTACACAAACACATAGCGGAATAACAGAAAGGGAAAGGACATGGTTTGTTTTACTGCAGTATCTTGCAAACAAAACTTTCTTTACTTCTTGGAGATCTCCCTTCATTCTTCATTATTTCAAAAAGTGCTATTTATACCTGCTATCTGTACTTTTTTCGTAAAACTTCTCAATGCATTTCTTCCAATTCATCGCAACTCATTCTCTTATATAGTCTACCCCCTCTTAAATCTACTGAGCTCAGATGCTAAACTAAGGGACGAGGCAATGCAGCAGCATAAAACAATTAATACAAACAGCAATGAAAAAAATGGAAATTGTCAAAGCAAGCTGCAGTAAATCTAAATTACCAAGCAATGCAACATTACAACTAATATGAGCCAAGGTGCAGCAACAAGAAAAATAAATCAGTAGTAAAACTAGCTTAACAGAGTAATACAAAGTGAAATTTAGTAGCACTATGCCTGGCAAACAGCAGCAGCAAATGCAATAACTTATATCTAAACATGACAAAACTCAATCAGAAAATATATGACACTAAAAATGGCCATGTCTAATACCTATGTCACATCTTAATACTAGAGTGATGCATCACGATAAGTTACTGTAGCAGACAAGTTACCAAATCGTTTGAAAAATTGTTTATGCTTTCCTGTGAAGGGAAATGTCTATTTGTGCTCTCTTTTCTAAGAAAGTACATCATAAATGTATTCTTTCCTGGGTCTGTAGACAGAAAATAGTGATATTAGTACATCTATTAAATTTTATAATAACCAATGCTGCAGTGCAGCTAGAAACTAGATATTAAACGAAATGAGCAAATATATATAGCCGATATAGAGGTAATGCATGAAACGTCATTCACTAGGCAAATGGCATCTCCAAAGGCAAAAGAATCTCTCAACTAGAAAGACAATAAATGTAAAATGTTTCTCATCATTTCATTAGGCATTTCAGTAAATATCATAAATTAAGAGCTCCACAGTGTAATCATATGTTTTCAAGTTTGAGTGTGTCGTATTTGCGATGCTTTCTACAAAGGAATGTTAATAGCGAGGATAATGGCCTCTTTTTTTTCTCCACCTGTGCCTCTGAAAGACACACACTAATGCTTTTTTCCGGGCGACTTGCGCAGCTGGGTGCCCACGACGCATTACGTGCAGGTGGTCACTTAACTTTCTTACCGAAATATTTACAACACCAGTTTGCACTACAGTGACAGTCTCATATAAAAATTTCACAATTCGAGAATTTGCGTTGCAAATCTGTAGAAACAAAATCCTATAAATATAACAGTGTCCAAAAAATATTCGTCGACATTGTGATACATTCATGCATTTAGACACATTTCATAATTCTTAAAGTTCGATTCTTGGTTTCCAACATCCTTTTTCACAAGTCAGAGTCCCTAACCACTACTTATTATTCCTTACCTTATTACACATATACATATTCGTCGACACTTCTTCAATATTTCATCGTAATAAATACATAGCATAATCAGATTCCTCATATAGCATCATCTCATTGATCATGAACATACCTCAAAAGCATAATACACATTGTCGTCGTAATAATATCATAACATTTCAGTCTAATCTCAAAAATGTCGTAGCTTTCTGCAGTAATTTCAAAACCTAAAGAAAATTCTCTGCTCATTTCAATAGTGTCATCTACCTCAAATGTACTTTAAAAATCATGATCTCATACCAAATACATCATTCAAAGCTCTCATAGTATCACAATGGTTCTGAAAAAATATGAACAGTTCACAAAGTACAGACAATATAGAATTTCGTAAGTGTGAAGTAATCCAACTCTGTAATTGCATAAACATGTGTCACTGACATAGTAAAAAAAATGTTTGCTTCTCTGTTAAATAATCAGATAGCTGTGTAATTTTGTGTTAGAGAAATATGGTACCGATGTGTAAAGTTGTATAAGCAAATTCCATATTAGCTAGGGCTCCTTGTGTTTGCCACACACATGGTACACAAAGTAAATGTGTACCCCCATAAGGATTAATGTAATTATACCCTCAGGTGTTACAGATTACAGCAATGGAATGAAATGTATCACGGAAAACTTTCTTTGTAATTGAAAAATCTTGAAAAATAAATGGTTTAAGTACAAAATTAATCACTCAAATGCGTGTCCTGTAGCGCTAAATGTGCATCTTGCTGTAAGATAATTCTGTGGAAGTGTCATTGCTACCGTCCTCTGTAAGCAAAGTTCTGCTGAAGTCAATGTACTTACCTCATCATAAACGAAAGTGAAATGCTTTGCGTATAGATATCGTAGTTATTACGTACCTTACCATGATCAAGAAAGTACTATAATGTAACGTATTGTTGTGCTATGGAAAAGGCTATCTCATTGTAGCTATACCACAAAAGTTACTACTAAAACATGTTTTACTTTCCAGAATATTTCAGAAAAACTGTGCAGATATAAAACAGAAACACTGCAGAAGCAACATTGTAAATTGTCACTCATTAGTAGCGTCGTGATAAAATCGTCTAGCTGTCACATAAACTAACCACTGCGTCATCTGGTATCTCACTGAAAGTACTTTAAATCCAGAATGTATTTTCAGGTAAACCAAAATGTTGCATTAAAATCTCATTAGCAGTACCAGTATATGTTCTAAGTATGTAAGCCTTGTAGTCGTTATGTAATCGTCCAATTAACAAGCAAGAATGTACACACACAATAACACTGTGTCGTCTGTTCACTATAACAATGCATTCGTAATTTCTCTTTAAATAAGTTCTCTTGGTTCTTGACTGGATATTTAACTTCAAACATTGTTGCATAGTAACAGTTTCTAAGTCTGACAATGCATACTAGTAATGTAAAGTGAAAAGTTATATGGCAAAGACAAAGTTAAAAAGCAGATAATTTTTCAATAAACGGTTTTACATGTGAAATGTGGTGCAATCCTTTACTCTTCCTAGTACGCAGAGTTTCAACCTGAACGCAATTATCATGCGGTATACGTCGATAAGGAACACTGGAATTTTTCTGAAGGTTAGCGTCTATGTTATTTTTCTCAAGCCAGCGGGCGCACGTGGCTGCCTGCGGTTCGAGTCATTGTCTGTTTCTTTGTTGGCGCGCGTCGTTACTGGGATTAGGAGACCTAACGTTTACTAATTCACCTTGTCGAGAGGGCCCTGCCCTGTTTAAATCCCGCCAGTTCTGATGCAATTCAGGTCTGTCGTTACGATCATATCGTCTGTCGTCATGTCGGTAGATTCCATAGTTTCTTTCTTGTCGGTCACGTGATGGAGAATTTCTCCCTGAATTATCACTGCACGGTCGACCGTTGCGTCTGAAGTTATTCTGTCTCCCGTGATAATAATACTTCTGGTTGCCATATTGTCTGTTTCTATGATTGTCTCTGTTATATTCATTACTACGGAAATGCGATCTTTCTCTGTAACTATTACTCTGCCAGTGGTTGTCATATGGGTGGTGTCTGTTTTGGCCACGATTTGTGTTGTGAGAATAGCCTTGTCGTGTCCATTTATTATTTCTGTTATCGCGGAATTGTGACGGATGTGACCTGTAATTGTTGTGTTCCTGTTTTCGCGTTCCGCGATTGTCAGTGTCAATTTCTAATTCTTGTAAGAGTCCCTGAAAAGCTTCGATGTCGTCTTTGCAACGTCCTGCCAAAATAACATGTTGTAAATGTTCAGGTAATTTGATTAAGCAAATGCGGATGAGTTCTGAGGGGCTGTATGGGTTTGACAGGTACTGATTCTTGTGCAACATGTCTTCAAAATATTTCACAAGACTGGAAAATTCAGATTGTTCGAAATGTTTCATCATTATGATGCTATGTTTTACTCGGTCTTGTGTAGCTTGAGACCAGTATGCTGAGAGGAAGGCATGATAAAATTCTCCTTCACTGTGGCAATCGTGAATGACCGATCGCATTCTTACAGCTGGTTCATTCTCTAAATAGACACACATAAATTCTAATCTGTGCTCTAATGACCAGTTGGGAGGAAAACAATGAGAGAATTGATGGAGCCACGCTTGAGGATGAATGTCGTTGCCAGAATTCTTAAATGTTTTAAATTTACGTGTAGTAATGAACAGCTTATAGTCAAAATCATCATGTCGGCGAGTCGCATATCGGTCATTGTTACGTCGTTTCGGCGGTTCCATTTCAAAATTCGTTGCACCTTGCCAATTTCTTTCATAATTTCCGAAATGCGCTGTGTTATTATTTTGTGGCTGCTCCGTATTTCTATGTCCCTCTTCCCGTATTGGAGCGCGAGTGTCCTCTGAAATACGTAATTCTTGTATTACCTGTGTCAGCTGATCTTGTACTTTCCGGATTTCTCTTTGGTGTTGCGTATTAATTTGATTCTGATTTTGTTTGAATCTCCTAATTTGTTCGCACTCTTCTGTGTCATTAAAGACTACCGATTTCGTGTCATTCAGATTATCATCTACCTTCTTAGATAAATTATTTAGCTGATACGAAAGTTCAACTACTTTCTTTGATAATGAACTAATTTCCTCCATATGTCTTTCTGAACCAATTTTCAGAGTATCTACTGTGTCCTTTAAGTTTTCCTGAGTCTTTGCAAGTTGCATAACCGAATCGGTAGATGCAACTGAGTCAATTTTAGCTTGCAAGGTCTCATGATTTTCATGAACAATAGTTTGCAGTTCTTTTATGGCTGCTTCGTGATTCTGTAATGCATTTTCATGCCGCGAAAAAATAGGTTGGAAATGCTCACAAATTTGTGTTTTTACGTCATTACAGACTTTTTGACATTTCGATTCTATTTTATGTAACTCAGTAGTTAAATCTTCACGTGTTTGTTCAAGCGTGGTGTGAAGATTTTGTTCCATTGCGTCTAACTGTTGCTGTATTTGTCTCTGGTGTTGTTCCATTGTGTCTAACTTTTGAAGATTTTGTTCCATTATGTCTAACTTTTGGAGCTTTTGCTGTGTTTGTCCCATTTGTTGTATTAATTGTAATAACAATGCACTGGTGTCTGAAACATGTTCCTCAGTGCTTTTCGGTAGTGAATTTGCACCGGCAACATTCATATTTTGACAAGCAGAAAATGTGTCTTGACTTATTTGAGAAAACGGTGAGGACCCAAAACCCGAATCTACAGTATTGGCAAGATTGTGTCCTGTCATTTCGGATTCCTGAGACGAGCTGTTGCCGACCGATCGATCGATAATGCTTCCCTATTCACTAATTGTTTCACTGCCTACACCATTATTTGCAGCCCGCTCCATTTTCCTATGCACAATTACCAAATTACTATATTTTGCCCTTGATACCTTCACAATTTCAAAGAGTGTATTCCAGTCAACATTGTCGAAAGGTTTCTCTTAAGTCTACAAAACCTATAAACGTAGGTTGGTTTTCTTTAACCTATCTTGTAAACAATGTCGTACGGTCGGTATTGCTTCGTGTGTTCCAATATTTCTCCAGAATCCAAACTCATCTTCCCCAAGCTGAGCTTCTACCAGTTTTACCATTCTTCTGTAAATAATTCGTGTCAATATTTTGCAACCATCGCTTATTAAACTAATAGTTCGGTAATTTTTCACACGTGTCAACACCTTCTTTCTTTGAAATTGGAATTACTACGTCCTTCTTCAAGTCTTGGAGTACTTGCTGTGTCTCACATATCTTGGACGTCAGGTGTAATAGTTCTACGACGACTGGCTCTCCAAGGCTATTAGTAGTTCTGATGGAATGTCGTCTACTTCCGGGGCTTTGTTTCGACTTAGGTCTTACAGAGCTCTGTCAAATTCTTCCCGCAGTATCAAATGTTCCTTCTCGTCTTCATTTGTTTTCTCTTCGCTTCCTATAATATTGCCTCCAAGTTCATTTCCCTTCTACAGCCCCTCTACATGTTCCTTCCGTCTTTCGCTTTTCCTTTCTTTTCTTAGTACTGAGCTCTTGGTTTTCATACAGCTTCTTCCCTGTAATCTAAGGGCTATTTAGTTTTCCTATAGGTGGTATCTATCTTTCCCTTCGTCATACATGCTTCTATACTCTCACATTTATCCTTAGCCATTCCTGTTTAGCCATTTTGCACTTTCTGTCAATCTCATCTTTTAGAGGTTTGTGTTCTCTTTTACCTGTTTCATTTGTTGCATTTGTTGCATTTTTGTATACTTCTCCTTTAACAAATTAAATTCAATATCTTCTGTGATATCTGGTTTTTTCTACTACTCGATGTCGTTTTACCTATTCGAACCGCTGCCACTTCCACTGTTTCATCTGTAAAAGCTCCCATTCGTCTTCCACTGTATTTCTCTCTCCTGTTTCAGGAAATAGTTTTTAATACTATCTTTGAAACTCTCAACAACGCCTAGTTCTGTTTCTTTCAACTTATGTAGGTCTCATCTCCTTACTTTACTAACTTTTTCTTCGGATTCTTCAGTTTTAATCTACACGCCCCCGGTAGCTGAGTGGTCAGTGTGACTGAATGTCAATCCTCAGGGCCCGGGTTCGATTCCCGGCTGGGTCGGAGATTTTTCTCCGCAAAAGGAGTGGGTGTTGTGTTGTCCTAATCATTATCATTTCATCCCCATCAACGCGCAAGTCGCGAAGTTGCGTCAAATCGAAAGACTTGCACCCGGCGAACGGTATACCCGACGGAAGGCCCTAGTCACACGACATTTACATTTACAACATGAAAATTATGATCTGAGTCCGCGTCTTCCTCTGGAAATGTCTCACATTTTGAAAATCTGGTTCCGAAATCTCTGTCTTGCTACTATACAATCAACCTGCCATACGACATCTGTTTAAAATCTCAGAGTACGATATCGGGAACTATAATTCAAAATAATACGGTACAAGCAGATGTTTTGATGTCATCGCTGCCAATACCATTATGTGAGGCTGTTTCCCTTCTTACTCGACTGTGTAATGAGGATTCTCTTTGGCCCAAATGACGATATTTCTGGTGCTGAGCTGCGATAAGTGGCACATTCATCTGAAAACATGGCATTGGCACGGTTCAATGAATTTGTAAATTGAGTTAAAAACGCACAGCATGCTAAAACTCTCTTATTTCGATCTGTATCCGATAACACGTTCACGAACGTCGGTCGAAAGGGTCTGACCTTTACGTCTTTATTCACGTGATCTCGCATCGTTGTCCTCGGTATACTCTGAAGCACCTTTGTGTGTCCACTTCTTAGGAGATTGTTCGGTTTAGTGCAGACTCCGCGGCCTGTCTTTAACACTGAAAACAGCAATAGCACGTCTTTCCCGATCCAAAAATGTTGGCTTTCGTGGTGCAGCCATATTAAACCTTTCCTGGAATGCCCCATAATCTGTCTTATTGTCAACCCTGTGTGCTGTCGTTCGTGCTCGCCCTCGCTTGTCACTAAACATTCCTCAATAGTGTAACTATGACCGCTCTCATCTATCACGCATCTAGCTATGCGTTCGTACTCCATAGCTATGGAGTATGAACGCACGAGGATTCTGGTACAGACGTCGAGATACTGGGACAGCGTTGTTAGAGAGGCCATCGAAATTCGCACCAATGACGACCTCATAAACCGTGACTGTGGCTATAATCTTAGCAAGGCTTGGGAACCAGCGATTGGGTTAATCAAGAGTAAATCGAGCAAACGTATAGTTGTGACGACCACGGTGGACAGAGCCATCACACCGACGTCGTCTCAGACACCGTCGCAATCTGTTCCACCGCGCGACCGTGGCGCGGGGCGCGGACAGCGGAGTGAGCGCTCCGCGGGCGGAGGGTATTTAAATCGGCCGCCGCCGCGACCGAACCCAGTTCCCTCTGAGCAGCCATAGCGTACGGATCTCCGTGCCGGCACGTTCACAGGAGCTCAGTCCGTCAGTTCACCTGATGATAGCGACATGTATGATCGCCGAAATATTGTGCCCGTTGGACACTGTAGACCGGCAGTACACCCGTGGATATTTTGATTATCAAATACGCCGGAAGAAACTCAAGAATCACAAAATACCACACTCTGCGTATCAAGGATCGGACAGTTTGTTGGTAGGTTTGTGGAGGTATGTAACAGTAATCCGCGTAAAAAACGGGCCATTGATTTGCGTGCACTGTTATGGCGCCCGATAGCAACCCAGATGGTTTCCATAGGATTTACATCAGGCGAATTTGGTCGCCGAGACATCAACGTGAGTTCCCTATAGCGCTCCTCAAAAAATTATAGCACGGTTCTGGTTCCGAGACGCGGACCATTATACTGCTGAAAGATGACATCGACATCGGGGAAGCCGACCCGTGTGGGCGAGCGGTTCTAGGCGCTTCAGTCTGGAACCGCGCAACCGCTACTGTCGCAGGTTCGAATACTGCCTCGGGCATGGATGTGTGTGATGTCCTTAGGTTAGTTAGGTTTAAGTAGTTCTGAGGTCTAGGAGACTGATGACCCCAGATGTTAAGTCCCATAGTGCTCTGAAGGGATGTAGGTGGTTCGCAGCTGTCAGCGTGTATTAGATTACTACCACCGGTCCAATGCAAGTGCAGGAGAATGTCTCCCACGGCATAATACTGCTCCTACCAGCGTGCGCCCGTGGCGCGCTGCGTCTTTCGAGCCGGGGTTCACCTCGGTGACGGCGTTTGTGGAGGCGACCATCGCCGGCCGGAGTGGCCGAGCGGTTCTAGGCGCTACAGTCTGGAACCGCGCGACCGCTACGGTCGCAGGTTCGAATCCTGCCTCGGGCATGGATGTGTGTGATGTCCTTAGGTTAGGTAGGTTTAAGTAGGTCTAAGTTCTAGGGGACTGATGACCTTAGAAGTTAAGTCCCATAGTGCTCAGAGCCATTTTTTGAGGCGACCATCGACCTAGTGTAGCAAAATTCTGATTCACCCTGTGAGGGTACTGGTGTGTAGCATCTGTAAGTGGTTGTTCTTTGGAGGGCGACAATTCCCAGTGGCGCAGAGAGTCGCAAGCAGAGGCAGTTGTTGAGAGGCTGTGGAAGGTGTAGGCTGCGTGAGCCAAAGGCGGTTGCGTAGCGAAGGATTTATCTCTAAGTTTAATAGTAGTGGCACACAGTTGGAATAGTAGTGTGTTTATGTTTGTGCAGTGTGATAAAGGAAATAAATTAAATTTTACCAATTCTTAATGCGTCTCCATCAGTTAGTACCACACCATTGCATTTAACAATGAACGAAGTATCGATATACATTGTCAACTACAACATGAGGATTGTAACATAGCAATCATTAATTAACCCATATAATCTCCAAGGAGACGGGAGCTTATAACCCGAAGAGCAGACACGTTTCCATTGATCGACGGCCGAATCGCGGTGGTCCCGTGCCCACTGAAATCGTAACTGACGGAAGTCATTGAGCCATCATGTGTAACCACGGGTGGTCAGCTGCGGAGCTCCATGATCTAGGTACGATGAATGGAGCGCTCCGAAACACTTGTGCGTGCACAAGCAGAGAAGCTACAGATCGTCTATCCTACTTCACAGGGTAGACAAGCGTCTGGACACCACGTTCTGTGAAGAGTCGTGGAAGTCCAACCATTTAGCGTCTATTGGTAGTTTCACTGTGATTCTACCTCTTTCCGTAGTTGTCACGACAGTAGCACACTAGACCACCTTCGCCGTTTACAAGACACTCGTTCACAACTTGTGCGTAATAATAATCTGTCCTTTGTCATAGTCCCTTATCTCAAAGGATTTTCCCATTTGAAGCCCACATCTTCTCCAGAGTGATCCCCCGTCCGTGTCTGCTCCGCTTACATACTTTTGTTACACGTCGCGTGCCCGCAACGCCACTAGGCTGTATCGAACATCGCAGTGGAAAGTGGTCACTGTTTTGGCTGATCATCGTACGAGGGACGATAGAAAAGTTTCGTTTGAGCGCGTTGCAGCAGCCTGTGCTTATGGTAGGGCGAGTCCGATGCGGGTATATAAGCACCTATATGTAGGCAAGGGACTAGTGTGGCATTCATGCTTTTCTGATGTTCGTGAGGTAAATGCAGAAACGTGAACTATGACGACGTTATTACCAAATGCATCCAAACAAGACCAAAGTGCTGTTATTCTTTTCTTGACTGCCGAAGAGCAACACTGGTAGACATCCATTGGAGAATGAAGGATGTGTATGGGGCAGCAAGTCTCTCGAAAAACACCGTTCTGGAATTGTGCGGGACAAAAAGTGGTTCTGGTTCGTAATAATGCACGTACCCATACCCATATCTTATGTTATGCTAACTCAAGTGGGAGACACTCCAGCACAGGCCCTGTAGTCTTGATATCACCTCATGCGATTAGGACGCCTTTGGTCCCTTAAAAATGGCCTTGAAGGTTCGACGATTCTTGTTGGAGGAGCGGGTATCTGCAACCTGGTGCGTCGGTGAGATTATTGCCTCAATGCTCACGGCTATTTTCCCTGGTTAGCATACCAGTTCTGGAGTGTACGTCCTTCGAACGGAAACTTTTTCATTGCTCCTTATATTTGTATTTAACAGAAAATTTATCCACTTGCTATTACCAATCTGCATTTCATATCATCTCTACCTAAAACCGTGTGACATCGAATGAATGTTTTCGAAATACCCGAAATAACATAAAAAAATTTAGAGAACATCACTTAACACCTCCGGGTTGAGATGCCGTGTGCAACGGTCGCAGGTTCGAATCCTGCCTCGGGCATGGATGTGTGTGATGTCCTTAGGTTAGTTAGGTTTAAGTAGTTCTAAGTTCTAGGGGACTGCTGACCACAGCTGTTAAGTCCCATAGTGCTCAGAGCCATTTGAACCATTTTTTGGTCCATACATAAGACTCTCCACTGACGTTTCGCCTTCGACTGCGGAAGGTGAAACGTCAGGGTAGAGTCTTATGAATGGAATGGTTCAAATAGCTCTGAGCACTATGGGACTTAACATCTATGGTCATCAGTCCCCTAGAACTTAGAACTACTTAAACCTAACTAACCTAAGGACATCACACAACACCCAGTCATCACGAGGCAGAGTAAATCCCTGACCCCGCCGGGAACTTATGAATGGACCACGGCATCTCAGCCCGGAAGTGTTAAGTGATGACAACACCTGCCGTGAAAGCCTTCATTCCATGAGTCTAGAGAACAGTTAATTAGTTACTTGTTTTAGAAAGTAAGGGATGGATACCACTACTTTTTAGACTTTGTACTGCACTTTACCTTTTTTCTTAATCTCTTCTTCCACAAATAATGCTGCAGCGGCCGTTTTGAAATAGCTTTCTAAAACTACAAAGTGGAAGTGTCCAAAAAAACTTCGATTTGGAGTTACGACATCCGCGAAATTAGCAATATATGAATCTTATACGCTTAAGGACGAAAATCTACCAGTTTTAATTTCCTGTATAATTTTTATAACCTTTGGCGTCCTTATCGAGTCATAAATATTAATCTTACATCACCACTCTCTCCGTCAAACTGTACGGTTTCACGTTGTAACTGTTGTAAAAACGTATAATGGCTTCGAGATGTGCGTAATCCAAGGGAAATGACTCAGACTGTTATAAATAAAGTTTATCTATAGATGAACATTGATTGAAGTAGCTCGTCTTACGAGTGAGATAACCGTGATTTGACCTTTGTGGTACTTATCTATTAAAAGCAACTTTCGATTTGCACCAGTAGCACCAAAAATTACCTTTTCTGTTACCAGTAAATAAGTCTGTAAAAGACGAGCAAATGCATGTAATATCAAAGTATCCGCCTTAGTGCAAAATTTGAACAAACAGCGTTATATACAAAGCTCACATAGCAATCCCAGTTTGATGTTGGCAACATGCGCACTACACTAATCTCGCAACATAGGTATTCCCACTCCACATTCCCGACACACGACAATGCCTGAAGACATAAAATCGACGTTGCTGTTCCCAAAACTCTCTCTAAGGCTAAGCGCCAATTGAGACGCATGACACAGAGCGACGCGCACGTTCCGCATAAGTCGCGCTGGTCCTGCAGATATTGCGACGCATACACACACTTCGCACGCGTCCGCATGCTTAGCTGGGTGTTAACGTGCTTGTTGTTAACGTGCTTGTTTCCCATGCAGCAGGCCCGAGTTCTATCCCCGGCTAGGTTGGAGATTTTCTCTGCTTGTGGACTGGGTGTTGTATTGTCCTCATCATCATGTCATTCATATCACCGGCACGCAAGTCGCCCAATGTGGCGTCGACTGAAATAAGACTTGAACTTGGGCGGCCGAACTTCCCGGGATGGGGCCTCCCGCCAACATTGCTGTACCCTCATTTCCACTTCCGTCCGTCCTCGGTAGCTGAGTGGTCAGCGCGACACAATGTCAGTTCTGAGGGCCAGCCGGCACGGTAGCTCAGCGTGTTCGGTCAGAGGGTTAGCTGCGTCTTGCGACGTCCGCCCCGAGCAGTTGCAACGAACTGAAACGAACAAAATGAGATTAAAAAAAACGAGGGCCCGGGTTCTATTCCCGGCTGCGTCAGATGTTTTCTCCGCTCAGGGACTGGGTGTTGTGTTGTCCTAATCATCATCATTTCATCCCCATCGACGCGCAAGTCACCGAAGTGGCGTCGAATCGGAAGGCTTGCACCCGGCGAACTGTCTACCTGACGGGAGGCCCTAGTCACACGACATTTAAATTTTATTTCCACTTCCCACGCGCCGATTGGCGACGCTCTGCCCTGACAGAACCGCAGCGCGCGCACGCTGCAAGCTTTCTCAAACGATTTTACAACAACCATTCGGTGAAAATATTTGATTTTTGCCTTACTTGTAGCGTTATATGTCAGCTTCGTGGCGAAGTGCCCATCCTCTCGCTACGCTCATACTTATTGTGATACACACATTTCGGTAAGATACCACGCAAAATTCGAAAAGTTTGCAATAAAAAATAGGTGTCGCTATGAATTTGCTTTTGGTGCGTATTACACCATATGTTGCTGCGTATGAAATTTAGCTAAAATGTTGAATTTTTGCTTAGACTTGGAAGGAGGTCTCTGTCTCCAATCTCGATAAAATCGATCCTTTGTAGCGCATTCATTCCCGACCTCACGCCCGCGAAAATGAAATATTCGCATCCCTCATATCTCCTAAGCTGCTCGAGATATGGAAGCGAGATTTTGGCGAATGATGGCACACAAGGAGGGAAGTATTTTCCAGTTGATAAACACACTGAACTACCTTATCTATGACGTGACATGAGAAGTTGTACTTTCTATTTTTTTTTTTCATTCCAATGACTGTAGTTTTATAAGAGTTATCGACAGCTAGTGAAATAAGAGTTCCGTACTATGACCGTAAGCATGAAATTTATTCTTTTATGTCACCGCAAATCGACACACTGAGGTTTTTCGTAAGCTATTAAGCTCTCTGGCCGTCAGTTACTTGTTTAATGTGACACACTCTTTCAGAATACTGTTGCAACAGCTGCTGCAAAAATGAATTTGTGCAAATTATACTGTGTTTTGCAAAGGAAGTACAATTAAACCTGTCAACTAGATAAATGTGGCCGTTACTCATAAATGGTGACGCTGCTTCGAATGACAAAAGGTTAACAATTCATACAAAGATAAACCGTCAGTTCTGTTCGAATTTTGGTTGAAACCCATAACCCATCGTATTTTTAACGCTGAGCTACTCTAATAGAAACTTACGAAATGATTTTATTCCTCTTCTGCATCTGAGTAGTATTAAAATGATGGCTCTACTCAAATGAGGGCTCTACTCAGATGCAGAAGAGGAATAAAATCCTTTCGTAAGTTTGCATTATAGTCGCTCAGTGTTAAAAATACGATGGGTTACGGGTTTCAACCAAAATTCGAACAGAACTGACGGTTTATCTTGTGTGAATTGTTAACCTTTTGTCATTCGAAGCAGCATCACCATTTATGAGTAACGGCCACATTTCTCTTGTTGACAAGTTTAATTGTACTTCCTTTGCCAAAACACAGTATAATTTGCACAAATTCATTTTTGCAGCAGCCATTGCAACAGTATTCTGAGTGTGTCACATTAAACAAGTAACGGACGTCCAGAGAGCACGAGAAACCTCAGTGTGTCGGTTTGCGGCGACATAAGGGAAGAAATTTCATGTTTATTTTCATACTAGGAAACTCTTTGTTTCGCCAACTGACGATAACTCTTAAAAAATTATAGTCATTGGAGTGCAAAAAATCAAATAGGAGGTGTAGCTTCTGGTACATCGCCACTGATAAGAATGTTCCGTGTGTTTGCGAATTGCCAAAATATTCTTCTCCTTGTGTGCTACCATTCGCCAAAATCTCGTTACGATATCTAGGAGTTATGAGGGATGCTGTGAATATTTCCTTCCCGCGGGCATGAGATCGGGAGTGAAGGTGCTACATAGGATTCGTTTCTGGAGATCGGAGACAGATAGAGACCTCCTTCCATGTCATACGCAGCAACGTATGGTGTAATACGCACCAAACAAAAAATTATAGCGACACCTATTTTTCACGGCAAACTTTTCGAATTTTGCATAGTGTTTTACTAAAATGTGTATATCACAAAAAGTATGAGCATTAGCAAGGCGATGGGCACTTCGCTACGAAGCTGACATTTAACGCTACAAGCAAGGCAAAAATCAAACATTATTGCTGAATAGTTTATGTAAAATCGTTTGGCAAAGATTACAGGGTGCGCGCGAACTTCGATTCTGTCAGGTCCGATCGTCGCCAACTGGCGCGTGCAAAGTATGCCGAGCTTAAAATATCGATAGTTGTACTCTGTACCAAATATTATGAAAGGTAGTTAGCACCCTTACTGACCAGACGCTTGCACTTCACATACTCGCTATGTGCTTTTATTACACTTCAGCCTACAATCATAGCGCCGTTTGTCTCATTTCTGTTCTGAAATTACTAGTTCTTGCAGCTATTTTTTGCTACTAAAGAAGCAAAGTATTGTGTTACTAGAGGGTGTCCGGGAAGTAGGGACGGATATTAAAGTGTTATACAACATACAAAATTTATGGAAACTGTAATGTATCTTTACAAACACATTAAGTACCTTCTCCGATTTAAGTATGAAAAATTATTACCTCCATATGATAATCCAAGGCCGCGCGGAAACGAGCAGTACATTCATTGAAGTTCTCGATGATGCTCTCACAGATATCTGGTGGGGTGCCTTTAACAGCCCTTTTAATTTCATCCATCAATTGGTGTATTTTTTGTGGTTTGTTCACATACACTTTTGATTTCACAAATCCCCACAAAAGTCACAAGTTGTAAGATAGCGTGATCTGGCAGGCCATTCCTGGTTGCCACACATACAGATAATTTTTTGAGGAAACTTTTCATTCAGCAGAGCAATCGTTTCACGGGATGTATGACACGTCGCACCATCTTGTTGAAACCAAAACTCGTAATTTTCATCAATAAGAAAACATGTTTCGTTAACGATCACCGTTCACAGCGACAGCAGCTCCCTCATTTTCAAAAAAACTATGGGCCGATCACTTTTCCTACCCAGAATCCACACCACACATTCGTGCGTTGTGGATGCGTCTCATCTCCCAAAGTCACTCGCCGATTTTCGTTAACCCAAATTCTGCAGTTCCGCTTATTAACGTATCCACTGAGGTGGAAGCGCGCTTCATCTGAAAAAATTATTCCTTTTGTGACTTTCTCGTTCTCCGTTTGTCGAGCCAAGAACCATTGAGCAAATCGATGTCTCTTTCCATGATCTGTAGGCTTCAACTCTTGTGTAAGTTGAATCTTGTACGCAAGCATTTTAAGATTTTCTGAAAAGATGTCAGGCAGTGAACTTGGTGATAAATCCAATTGTTGAGCTCGTCGGCGAACCGATTTTCTGGGGCTTACGGTCACATTTTCAGGCACGACATCAATATTTTCTTGTTTTCGAAGAGAACGCGATCGTCTTCTTTTCTCAACATTTGAAACAGAACCCGTGGTCTCAAACTTCTTGTTCAATTTCAGAACTGATGATACGGTTGGATCAGCCTTACATCCGAGTGTCACAAGCAATTCGCGAACGTTTGCTGTGGGACTTTCATTGTTTTGTGAAACAACCTTTTATCATTTGGATGCTTTGCTCAGTTGTCACTTGCTCCATGATGAAAATAAACATCTAACAACAATGCTCATAACGCAAAAGCTATCAGGATACTAATGGGTAGGATCACAGATAACAAAAACGTAAAAAAACCACGGTTACTAACCGTCATACGACCAAATGACGCAAAATTCAGATTCGTCCTCTCTTCCCGAATGCCCGTTACATGTTATGAATTAGCGGTGACCTCAGCATGGCGCCTTGAGCTACATTGCGATCTAATCGCTTTCCTGATAACATCAGTGTTAACTCGAATATTTGACAGTGCCGGAGAGCCCTTACCTTAACTTTTTCGACCCTCCTGGCCATTCCCACGACGGTGAGTCCATGCTTCAGCAGCGCCTGAACTATGGCAGCACCGATGCCTGCGCTGGCGCCAGTAACCAGGGCTACGCGTCCCTTGTATTTCTCGATGCCCATTGCTATGTGGACTGACTTACTGGCGCTGCTGTGCAACTAGCTACACGGGTCTGCGGAGACTGCGAACATTCGTGCCGGTCCCGGCGATCTAAGCACGTAACGATAAGCGTATTACGTCATGCGTCAAAGTCACTCATCCGTTTTATCTCTGGAAATCTGTGTAGCCGGCAGAATGACCTTGCACTGGGTAAAAGCTCAAATAGATTTTGCGCTGAAATTACTACCATGTCAAACGAAGTTCTTTTTCTATGACGTTCCGCAACAGCTTCAATCAGGACCTAATAACTGATTTATGTGACATACCATCGGCTTACTTGTGTCGTAAAAAGTTGTACAAACCTTTTTGATAGGCAACAAAGTATACCAATGGTGCTTAAGGGTTTTGATCTCTGTACACACTTCATTTTCAGCTGGTTTCTAGGCCGAGATTATACTGTCAAGCTTTCTTTGAAAAAGTTCCTTTGTCAAATAAAATTTGGTAGTGTAATAAGCAACTTTATCGAAGTTAGCCTATCGTCAAATTTTCTTTGATGAAATCTAGCGTCTCGCCTTCGATTTGATGAAGGAAAGCGTTCGTCTTCTGTTAACTGAATGGAGAAATGTAACCGTTTGTAGCGTTAGCATCGCTCCAACTGTTTGCCGTTTAACGTAGTGTTTATAAATATAACCATAGCGACAAATTCTGTGAACACACGTGATGTTGGCGCATGCATCGAGTGACATTATACTGAGTGCACTATCCGAAAATTACCTCGAGCAATTAAACAGAGAACCGACTCGTGGAGATAACATATTGGACCTACTGATAACAAACAGACCCGAACTTTTCGACTCTGTATGTACAGAACAGGGAATCAGTGATCATAAGGCCGTTGCAGCATCCCTGAATATGGAAGTTAATAGGAATATAAAAAAAGGGAGGAAGGTTTATCTGTTTAGCAAGAGTAATAGAAGGCAGATTTCAGACTACCTAACAGATCAAAACGAAAATTTCTGTTCAGACACTGACAATGTTGAGTGTTTATGGAAAAAGTTCAAGGCAATCGTAAAATGCGTTTTAGACAGGTACGTGCCGAGTAAAACTGTGAGGGACGGGAAAAACCCACCGTGGTACAACAACAAAGTTAGGAAACTACTGCGAAAGCAAAGAGAGCTCCACTCCAAGTTTAAACGCAGCCAAAACCTCTCAGACAAACAGAAGCTAAACGATGTCAAAGTTAGCGTAAGGAGGGCTATGCGTGAAGCGTTCATTGAATTCGAAAGTAAAATTCTATGTACCGACTTGACAGAAAATCCTAGGAAGTTCTGGTCTTACGTTAAATCAGTAAGTGGCTCGAAACAGCATATCCAGACACTACGGGATGATGATGGCATTGAAACAGAGGATGACACGCGTAAAGCTGAAATACTAAACACCTTTTTCCAAAGCTGTTTCACAGAGGAAGACCGCACTGCAGTTCCTTCTCTAAATCCTCGCACAAACGAAAAAATGGCTGACATCGAAATAAGTGTCCAAGGAATAGAAAAGCAACTGGAATCACTCAATAGAGGAAAGTCCACTGGACCTGACGGGATACCAATTCGATTCTACACAGAGTACGCGAAAGAACTTGCCCCCCTTCTAACAGCCGTGTACCGCAAGTCTCTAGAGGAACGGAGGGTTCCAAATGATTGGAAAAGAGCACAGATAGTCCCAGTCTTCAAGAAGGGTCGTCGAGCAGATGTGCAAAACTATAGACCTATATCTCTTACGTCGATCTCTTGTAGAATTTTAGAACATGTTTTTTGCTCGCGTATCATGTCATTTCTGGAAACCCAGAATCTACTATGTAGGAATCAACATGGATTCCGGATACAGCGATCGTGTGAGACCCAACTCGCCTTATTTGTTCATGAGACCCAGAAAATATTAGATACAGGCTCCCAGGTAGATGCTATTTTTCTTGACTTCCGGAAGGCGTTCGATACAGTTCCGCACTGTCGCCTGATAAACAAAGTAAGAGCCTACGGAATATCAGACCAGCTGTGTGGCTGGATTGAAGAGTTTTTAGCAAACAGAACACAGCATGTTGTTATCAATGGAGAGACGTCTACAGACGTTAAAGTAACCTCTGGCGTGCCACAGGGGAGTGTTATGGGACCATTGCTTTTCACAATATATATAAATGACTTAGTAGATAGTGTCGGAAGTTCCATGCGGCTTTTCGCGGATGATGCTGTAGTATACAGAGAAGTTGCTGCATTAGAAAATTGTAGCGAAATACAGGAAGATCTGCAGCGGATAGGCACTTGGTGCAGGGAGTGGCAACTGACCCTTAACATAGACAAATGTAATGTATTGCGAATACATAGAAAGAAGGATCCCTTATTGTATGATTATATGATAGCGGAACAAACACTGGTAGCAGTTACTTCTGTAAAATATCTGGGAGTATGCGTACGGAGCGATTTGAAGTGGAATGATCATATAAAACTAATTGTTGGTAAGGCGGGTACCAGGTTGAGATTCATTGGGAGAGTGCTTAGAAAATGTAGTCCATCGACGAAGGAGGTGGCTTACAAAACACTCGTTCGACCTATACTTGAGTATTGCTCATCAGTGTGGGATCCGTACCAGGTCGGGTTGACGGAGGAGATAGAGAAGATCCAAAGAAGAGCGGCGCGTTTCGTCACTGGGTTATTTGGTAACCGTGATAGCGTTACGGAGATGTTTAATAAACTCAAGTGGCAGACTCTGCAAGAGAGGCGCTCTGCATCGCGGTGTAGCTTGCTGTCCAGGTTTCGAGAGGGTGCGTTTCTGGATGAGATATCGAATATATTGCTTCCCCCTACTTATACTTCCCGAGGAGATCACGAATGTAAAATTAGAGAGATTAGAGCGCGCACGGAGGCTTTCAGACAGTCGTTCTTCCCGCGAACCATACGCGACTGGAACAGGAAAGGGAGGTAATGACAGTGGCACGTAAAGTGCCCTCCGCCACACACCGTTGGGTGGCTTGCGGAGTATCGATGTAGATGTAGATGTAGATGTAGATGCGCAGTGTGGAAACTATGACGTAATATTTGATCATAGTGTAAAATCCGTTTTGGGCCACGTCAAAGAGCTGGACGTGGTGGCCGAGCGGTTCTAGGCGCTTCAGTCCGGAACCGCGCGACTGCTACGGTCGCAGGTTCGAATCCTGCCTCGGGCATGGATGTGTGTGATGTCTTTAGGTTAGTTAGGTTTAAGTAGTTCTAAGTTCTAGGGGACTGATGACCTCAGATGTTAAGTCCCATAGTGCTCAGAGCCATTTTAACCATTTGAGCCACATCAAAGATCTTTGTCAAAGAAATATGGAGAATATGTGATCAAATTTCTTTGCCAAAGAAAATCTGATAGTGTAGTAGCGCCATTAGTAACATTTTCCGTTCTGATGATTCTGTCGTTACAATCTTCTGACGCGATTCGGTATAGAACACAGGTAACAGGCCTCAGAAGAGTAGTAAGGAAGAACTACATATTTTCCATAAAACTTTTTATTTTATTTGTTTCTTTGCCCCGAATTTGCCAGAGAACAGTGGTAGGGAATTAAATTTGCTAGAGAACAGTGGTAGGGAATTATCTGACTACTGGAATTAATTTTAATTCACGAAACTTTAGAAATTATCTGGAAATACAATAATTAAAATTTTTGAAAGAGAAGGACAAGTTTCTGCAATACATTGCCAGATACATGAGGTCTTACTGGGGACTTGTTGCTCTTGTGTTTAACTATAATGGCATCCCCATCTGTTGTCATAAAATGCAGACCGAGCGAGGTGGCGCAGTGGTTAGACACTGGACTCGCATTCGGGAGGACGACGGTTCACTCCCGCGTCCGGTCATCCTGATTTAGGTTTTCCGTGATTTCCCTAAATCATTCCAGGCAAATGCCGGGATGGTTCCTCTGAAAGGGCACGGCCGACTTCCTTCCATAATCCGATGAGACCGATGACTACGCTGTCTGGTCTCCTTCCCCAAAACAACCAACCAACCAATCATAAAATGCAGTTCGACGAAATTTATGTGAGATTGCATGCAATTAGCAGAACACGTCATGTAGAAGTAAGGACAAACCTGTTAACCAAAAAAATACTTAATTTTGTAAATCTTTGTACTGAATCACAGACGATATGTATCCAATAGATATACTACCGTAATTGTATTAGTGAGGATTATTGTCTAAGATTTTTCTATATAAAGAGGAGGATGTATGCTCCCGTTGTCTTGTTAAACAATGACTTTCCGCTTCTCTTGTTCGTCGTCTTGCTAGTTCTTTTGTTCTCGTAAATGTGAAAACAGCGTTAGCGTGTCTGTAACCGTATGTGCAATCAGTTAACTGTTAAAGTACCCAATTGTTAAAAACTCATTATTCCATGCCTTTATTCCGCAGTTTTGTGTACCTTGTGTCAATACATAACTTCAGCAGCATTATTTCAGCGTTTATAGCAGGCCGACGGCAAAACAATCTAGCAGCGCCTGATCGAGCAGATCGCCGCCATTAAGCGGCAAAATTGAATTAACCTTTTTCTTTCTAGCAACGCTCATATCACCGCAACTAATGCTAATACTTACCTTCACGGGACTAGGCGCATCTGGCGCAGCCAAAATTTTATGGTTTTTTTCCAAGTAGGTGGATTTTAAATAATTTTTTGTGTTGCTTGCTGGGCTATGCGTAACGAAGAGCCATTACTACTATTCCCTCAGTTAAATAGTATGAGACCAACTAAATGAGAACTGAGGTTAATCCAAACAATCACTGTTTGCTATTTAATTTCGGTGAGAGATTTCACAGGGAATTTTGTGTTATAATGTCTGTATACGACGTAGTTGTTAGGACTAGCCACATATGTGTGTTACCCCCTGATTTTAAAATCAAGCTCTCATGCTAGCTAAGACGGAAAGTATTGTTAACTGCAATAATTCATTACAAGACTCAATGAAATAACCCTGTGGCAAATTAGTAAACGACACGTTAGGTATATGGGCTCGAACCCAAAGAAATTACATCAGCCGCAATTTCTAGTAATGAACTTCATCCACGACAAACTTAAAAAGTTAAATAACAACTAAAAGTATTAATCAATTGTCATTAAAACATTTTCCCATTAACTGTAACTTTTTAGAGACATTATATTTGATGCGTCCTGCCACAAATTCCTCTCCTGTTCCAACTTCTTCATCTCAGAGTACCACTTGCAACCTACGTCCTCAATTATCTGTTGGATGCATTCCAATCTGCCTTCTTCCAGAGGTCTTGCTGTCTACAGCTCCTTCAAGTTCCATGAAAATTATTCCCTGTTGTGACACAAGTCCATCATCCTGCCCCCACCCCTTTCTTGTCAATGTTTTGCATAGGTATCTTTCGCCGACTATTCTGTTGGGATTCTCCTACTTTCTTACCTTACTAGTCCACTCTGTTTTTTACATGCTTGTCCAGCATAAATCTAAATTCTTCGAGTCTCATCCTTTTCGGTTTGCCGGCCGAAGTGGCCGTGCGGTTAAAGGCGCTACAGCCTGGAACCGCAAGACCGCTACGGTCGCAGGTTCGAATCCTGCCTCGGGCATGGATGTTTGTGATGTCCTTAGGTTAGTTAGGTTTAATTAGTTCTAAGTTCTAGGGGACTAATGACCTCAGCAGTTGAGTCCCATAGTGCTCAGAGCCATTTTTGAACCTTTTCGGTTTTTCCAGAGTGCCTGATTCACTTCCCTAATACGCTATGCTCCATATTTCATCTTCTCCTTGCCGTTGGTGGGGAGGCTTGCGTGCCTCAGCGATATAGATAGCCGTACCGTAGGTGCAACCACAACGGAGGGGTATCTGTTGAGAGGCCAGACAAACGTGTGGTTCCTGAAGAGGGGCAGCAGCCTTTTCAGTAGTTGCAGGGGCAACAGTCTGGATGATTGACTGATCTGGCCTTGTAACAGTAACCAAAACGGCCTTGCTGTGCTGGTACTGCGAACGGCTGAGAGCAAGGGGAAACTACAGCCATAATTTTTCCCGAGGGCATGCAGCTTTACTGTATGATTAAATGATGATGGCGTCCTCTTGGGTAAAATATTCCGGAGGTAAAATAGTCCCCCATTCGGATCTCCGGGCGGGGACTACTCAGGAGGATGTCGTTATCAGGAGAAAGAAAACTGGCGTTCTACGGATCGGAGCGTGGAATGTCAGATCCCTTAATCGGGCAGGTAGGTTAGAAAATTTAAAAAGGGAAATGGATAGGTTGAAGTTAGATATAGTGGGAATTAGTGAAGTTCGGTGGCAGGAGGAACAAGACTTCTGATCAGGTGACTACAGGGTTATAAACACAAAATCAAATAGGGGTAACGCAGGAGTAGGTTTAATAATGAACAGAAAAATAGGAATGCGGGTAAGCTACTACAAACAGCATAGTGAACGCATTATTGTGGCCAAGATAGATACGAAGCCCACACCTACTACAGTAGTACAAGTTGATATGCCAACTAGCTCTGCAGATGACGAAGAAATTGAAGAAATGTATGATGAAATAAAAGAAATTATTCAGATTGTGAAGGGAGACGAAAATTTAATAGTCATGGGTGACTGGAATTCGAGTGTAGGAAAAGGGAGAGAAGGAAACATAGTCGGTGAATATGGATTGGGGCTAAGAAATGAAAGAGGAAGCCGCCTGGTAGAATTTTGCACAGAGCACAACATAATCATAGCTAACACTTGGTTTAAGAATCATGAAAGAAGGTTGTATACATGGAAGAACCCTGGAGATACTAAAAGGTATCAGATAGATTATATAATGGTAAGACAGAGATTTAGGAACCAGGTTTTAAATTGTAAGACATTGAAAGGTGGCTGCACTGTGCCACTGCGCCAGAGATTGCGCCAAAGAGTACTATTAAGCCGCCTCCACAGTGTGTGTTAAGAGTTCGTAGCAGTCTGTGGTTGTCGAGAGCTCGTGGCAGTGTGTGTTAAGAACTCATAGCAGTCAGTGCTTGTTGAGAGCTCGTTGTAGTCAGTCGTACCGAGATGTGCTAGTGGGCACTGCTTGTCGTGAAGTCGGAGTGAGATGTTGTAGTAAAGAGTGTTGTTCCATGTTTTATGCAGTTATTTGATTGGAGAGATAGCAGATGTTATTTGTAATGAGTGCATTTCGTCAATATATATGAAGGTAAAAACCACAATGTTCTTTTATTATTTGTGTATCTGAAATAATGTGTCACTACAGGTTCAGTCAACAAAGCATCTGGCTTGTGTTCTTGTATTAGAGTGAATTCTGGTTTTCTTGCGTAATTATAGTTTTTCTAATTTTCTTTTGTCACGTCAGTATAATTGGTATTTAAAAATTCTTGTCTTGTTGGAGAAGAACCGTGCCAGATGTGGACGTTGAGTCACACTCCCACATACAGAACAGTTACTCTTGTGCTTATTGGTGTTGTAGGTTTTATAGTTGCTGGGGACTTAATTAATTAACTGTGTTTACGAAAATTTTCTTACATTGTTCTTTGCAGTCAGATAGCGTAATAATTCTAGTCAGGGCCAACCGTTTACGAGACTTACGTAATCGGACAAACAGCTACTAAAAAGAAAAATCATTTTCAATCTTTTATTTAATTAAGCCCCCATGCACGTGGCGATCCTGCCAGGATCGTCCCTTGGATTCTTCTGATTGTGAAAAGTAGTAGACTGTAGTATTGTTGTAGTAATTTTGAGTTTAGTGATTGTAGTCTATTTTGCATGTGTAGGTTTGGTAATTGGCATTCTTCTAATGGTATTTTTCAAATTTATTTTTTGTTGTTGTCTTGTATACGCGTTTGAAAATCCAGTGCAATTATTTCAATTGTTCGTTAATCGTGTTTGAAGGAAACATCTCGTGTGAATAGTACTGTTGGAGATAAAGAGTTATTGTGTGTAATTTTCGTACAGTGACGAATCTTTTGTATATTTTGTAAATGATTACGCGATCAATGAAAAAGGCAAAAATGATGAATAGTGAGAATGACGAAATTGTTAACATGGCGAACTCGCCAACAGAGGAAAACAGTGTGATGAATAATGAAGTGGAAAACAATGTAATAAGTCGGGAAAATAGTCCGGAACCATTTCAAAATTTTTCTCAATCAGAAAATTCACAGAATCCGAGATTAACGATAGAAGATTCTGGAATAGTATCGAACACAGATAGCTTTACAGCTATGACGAAGGAAACTGGTTTTGTAGGAAATGTTAGGGGCGAAAAGAATTTGGAACAAGTTAGTACGGAGCAGTTGATGAGTGCAATATTAAATTTGGGATCTGAGTTAAAAACACAAATGGGAACAATGGAGCAGTTTCGATCTGAATTTAAAACAGAGATAGGAACAATTAAAACTGAGATGGGAACAATTAAAACAGAAATAGGAACAATTAGAACTGAGATGAAAGCAATGACAACACGGTTATGCTCAAAAATAGGAACAATTGAAACAGAAATAGGAACAATTAAAACCGAGATGAAAGCAGTGGGATCACAGTTACGATCTGAATTAGAAACTGATAGGGGAACACTGGAAACTCAGTTAGGCTCACGAACAGGGACATTTTTCAAATACACGAATGACGAATCAAATAAAGAAATTAGAGAAGAAGTACAACCGATTTTGAAGGCTCACAATAATAGCTTAATTTCAACTGAAATCAGACAAGAGGAACAGGACAGAGAACGGGAAGGAAAAGATCGCGTGATAGTACAGAAATTTTCAGAGTTAAATTTACAACGTGCAAAAGATAAGGAAGAAATAATTGAAGGAATCGAGGAATCCGTACCGAATGACAGAATAAATAACTTAACGCAACAGTGTGAACAGTTAACTACCAAAAGTGACAACACCGAAACCCGAGTTGCGACATTTACAGAAGACGTAAATAAAGTGAAAGAACAATTAAGTGACTCATCGGAAAGAGTTGAGGAAATTTCAGATAAACTGACAAATCTTAGTTTACATGGGGACAGAGATTCGGATGATACAGCTCCATTACCATTTGCAGAAACCGAAGAGTATCAGAACATAAATAAACATGTTGAAAATCAGGGAAAATTTAATGAACGCGTGAAAAGGGAATTTGAGGCTTTAAAAAAGCAAGTCAAACAAATAGAAGGCGAAATTGTAGGAAAAGACAGTAGAAGAAACTTAGAATCACAGATAGCAGAGGGGTATGAAGAAAGTAATTTATTTCATTTACGAGAAGCAACAAGAGAGCGCCAGGCACGCGAACTTTACAATAATCGACATTCGGACTGGGACCGACGCGGTAGGTCTTTGTCGCCACGAGGCGAAAACTTTGATTATAAACACTTTTTGACTGTCCGGAAATTTAATATCTTCCGCAATTCTAAGAACGACATACATCCATGTTCATGGCTAGATCAATTTACGTACGCACTTCCGCCAGATGTGCCACAAGGTCACAAACTAGAAATTATGTGCAGCTATTAAAGTCCTCAGGGGATTCACTACTCTAAGTGAATATGTGCCGTAGCGAGCATAGGGCCCCGAGCTGTAGTGGTGCTATTTCTCTTTTAGTTTTCTGTACCGCTGCCTACTCTTTTACTATTCTTTGCATCTGTCAAACCAACTCTTCGACTATCAATCTATCTAGACAGTAGATAAACAATAACCGGATTTGACTATTTACCTAAATGAGATTTCGAAAATTACTGTTTGAACTTATTAATGTCCTCAGGGGATTCACTACTCTAAGTGAATATGTGCCGTAGCGAGCATAGGGCCCCGAGCTGTAGTGGTGCTATTTCTCTTTTAGTTTTCTGTACCGCTGCCTACTCTTTTACTATTCTTTGCATCTGTCAAACCAACTCTTCGACTATCAATCTATCTAGTGAGTAAGTGAACAATAACCGGATATGACTGTTTTACCCAAAAGTGACTTTGGAAATTACCGATTGGACTTACTGTACCTTCAGCAGCATTCATTCTTAGCTTAAACGAAATTTTACCTGTTTATATTCGTGACAAATTTATTTCATATGTTGACGACATTCTTATTGCTAAACGTTCTTGGAGTGAGCACAACAAAATTTTGGATTCATTATTGCGTATCTTTGCAAAAGTTGGCATTACAGTAAACTTGGAAAAATCTGAATTTGGTCGTTCTCAGGTGAAATTTCTCGGTCACATTATTGCGACTGAAGGTATTCTTCCTGATCCAGAGAAACTAGATGCTATTCAGTTCGCATTGACATTCTTTGTAAACGAAAATAATCGGTCGACAACTCCGTTTGGTTAGTTTGTATTCCTGATGAGTGGGTCAATAAATTGGTTTGGTACACACATTTCAGTTATGCGCACTTTGGTCCCAGAAAATGCTTTCATAAATTACGGGAAAATTGTTACTTCAGTAATATGGAAAAACGTATTCGATCTCTTCTTGCCAAATGCAAATTATGTCAAATGGCTAAGCCTCCAACGATTTCTCACAGAGCACCGTTGTTTCCTGTCATTCCAGCGAAATTAAAGGAGATGGCTGCAGTCGATTTGTTCGGTCCAGTGGTTCGATCTACTAATGGTTTTGCGTACATTTTCGTAGCAGTGGAACTGACATCAAATATGTGTGTTTTACACCTTTACGCAAAGCAACAGCTCGTTCAGTATCTAATGCTTTCCTCAAACATTTTCTTAAAGAAGTTGGTCATGTTGATAAGGTTATATCAGATAATGGATCACAGTTTCGTTCTAAAATGTGGCTTCGTACTCTACAGCGTCGTAAAATTAAACCAATCTTCATCTCACTTTTTCACTCTCAATCTAACGCTTCAGAGAGATGGATGAAGGAAATCAATAAATTGTGCCGTCTTTATTGTCATCAGAATCACAGAACTTGGGATCAGTACCTTCATATTTTTCAAAACATTCTGAATGAACTTCCTAATGACTCAACTTCTTTACCGCCTCTATTGATATTAAAAAATAAGGTACCAACAAATCGCATTTCTGAAATCGTTCCTTTTCCGCCTTCACGGAAACTGCGGCATTCTGAAGTTGTTAACCTGGCTCTACAAAATATTGCATCTGCGGCTGCTAGAAGAGAGAAATCAGCTAGACGTCCTGGTCGTTCAAAAATCTTGTCAGTTGGTCAAAAGGTATTAATTAAGTCCCACCGTTTGTCTCATAAAGGAAAAGGCTTGTGTCGCAAATTTTTTCTGCTTTATAACGGTCCATATAGAATTCGCAAAATTATTCATGATAACACTGTTGAAGTAGAAACTCTTAAATCTCGACGCTCTAAAGGAATACATCATATATCAAACGTTAAAATTTTTGTGGAATGACATACTTTTGAGAAACCAACAGCTAGATGTAAACATGCCGAGAGTACAAGGATACCGCGCTGTGTTTTGGCGGCGGCACATACTCAAAGCAACAGTGAAGTCTGCGCGCCGCACAAGGCAGTCGTTGACCGCAAACAATGACTTCCTACGTCACGCGCCTACAGCTGATCGAGCGCTCAGTGCGAATGCACTGACAGCCGTAAACAAACACACAGTCTAATTTCTCCGACTAAATTCAGTATAAAGCTATAAGGACTTGTTGAATTGTGTTATTAACATTCAGTATTTTGCAGGATACGGTGTATAAAGTATTTAAGACCTTCAGGTAAATTCTGTGCGTGTCCGACGTTAAGACGACTTGCTATCGAGAAATTTTCAGGAAGAATGTAATTTCGAAGAAGAAACTAATAAACTAAAAAAGGTAACTGTTAATTGAGTTCATTTTTCAGGTAACATATTTCCACTTAGGTACGTACTTTAGACGTAATTTGCTGCTCGCGATTACGTGATTCATACTTTGTGCTAATTTCATGTTCTATGAATTTACTTGTGAAGCGGCGTGCTTGCGTACATTTACTGATTTTGACAATTATTGATTAATGAACAGGGTTGTTATTTGTATATATTATGCATCGCTTGGCTGCACTGCTTTTTCATTGATGTCATATTTTTTTTTAATTATGTGCCTGCTGTGCTTATTTATTTAAATTATAATTGTCATCTGATTAATTGTGCTGACTGTGGTTATGTATGTAGGTTATACTTTGTGATTTATCTGCTTGCGCCTTCATGTTTACTTATTAAGATGACTTATGAACATTTATTTGCTTATGCTGATATGATGCTAATGACCTGTTTATTACGTAAGATATATGTTTGCTGCTTTTTGTATGGATTACATATTTACACATTTCTGTTTTGTTGCCATAACTGCTCTTTAATTTGGTATATAGAAATGCTGATATACTGTGTACAAACATAGAGTTTAGGTTACAGTATGGTATTAATTATAGATTGTTCGCTTGGCAGAGCCTCGTTGTAGGAATTGTGCTGCATCCACTTGTTGACATTCTGTTCTTTACTGGTATATTTACTCGCTATTGCTTGTTTTGCTTACGCTCAGTGCCTTATATTTTAAGATAAGAAAATGAACTGCTATAATTCGACGAACGACATTAGTACAAGAAAGTCATTGAAGTCACATGAGCTGAGGTTTTATGGAAGCTGTATAAATTTATGCTAATAGGAAGGAAGCTAACGACATGACAGACCAAAACTAGGTTTAGACCATTGCCAGTATTACACTGCATTTTCGTGAGCAATTGAAATAGGAAGTGACACTTGACACAAAAAATACTCCACATGTTTGCTTCTGCTATGATTCTTGAAGTGGTGTACACACTGTGAAATATTATGATCATTCACACTCCGTAATCGTACTTAATTACTGAGAGTTATTCGAACTAAGTCTGTTAGAGGTCAGGTATGCATTTCTTTTATTTAATGATGGACAAGGAACCAAAATGTATCTTATAATTTATAATGAGTAGAAAATTTGGGTCAGATGGATTACACAGAGGTTGTGTGTTGACAATGTGTCTTCGGATTGTATGGGATGATGAGGTTTGCACTAGGATTTTATCTGTACTTGTTCGAGGAGACTGACTAGAGGAAAGAGTTGTGTTGGAAGTGAGATGATATTGGCAATAAGGTTCACATTTTATCGACGTATTATTGAGGTATAGAGATTATATGAAGTTGATGATTATTGGAGTTTTTGTGGACAAGAGGTAAGGTAAATGATATTGATGATAAGACGTATTGAAGAGGTATTATTGAGGTATTATTGAGATTGTGTGAAGCTGATGATTATTGGAGTTTTGGTGTATAAGAGGTAAAGTAAGTGAGGAGCATATTTTTTTTGTTGGTCTTATGGAACAAGGAGGATGAAAATAGCAGACTAGAACACTAAAATAGAAGGAAGATAGTCTATACACACACTTTGTTAAATCACTAAGCAGTATATACTTTTTTTGAAGAGAGGAAGTAATTGCATATCGTGGCTCACTGACAGATGTTCAACAACAGTACATTTGATCTGGCTTGGCAAACATTGGTCTTGACATGATGACTATGACGTTGACCTAACTATTATTGACTGTTATACATTGCTGCCACTACTACTTGATACACATGATGAACATCAGATTTTGACAGAATTGCATTTACACAATTAACACTATTCAATTACACAGTAGCACTTAATGTGAATGAAAGATGAGTGAGTGTGTTTTGTGTGTTTTCCTTTCCTAATCCTACCCACCTATCTCCTAAATATTATTTTATTTGTTTGTAGTGGCTTGCACTGACACCCATGAATATTATAGGTTTACTGGTATTTGTGTATTGTAATAGTTAATAGGACAATTATCTGATATCATTTGTGTGTTTGTTATGATTTGTATGTTACTGTAAAAGCATTTGTATGTGCATTCAAACTATTGTTCATGCCTGAACTGTCTGATTAGTGAAGATAAATATTCTGAACTGTTACCTGCACTTTTTCAACATGATGTGTGACATTTGGTCGTGTTTAATTTCTGCTGATGAACTGTGTGATCAGTGATTGTAAAAAAAATTATGGACTGTTACCTGTACCCTTTCTACATGATTGGTGCCACTAGGACATGTTTAATTTGTGCTCATAAACTCTGATGAACAGTGTGATCAGTGCTAGTAAGTTTTATGGAACTGCTTCTGCTGAGAGATGTGACTTTTTGCTGTTTGCACCTGCTCAACATTGCTGGGTGCAACTGATTGACTGCTTCTACTGAAATGAAGTCACTTGTTGCTGTCTGCACCTACTCAACATTGCTGGGTGCAACTGATGAGCTGTTTTTACTGAAATGAAGTCACTTGTTGCTGTCTGCACCTACTCAACATTGCTGGGTGCCTCTGATGAACTGCTTCTACTGAACTAATGTGACTTGTTGCTGTGTGTACCTGTGCAACTTTACTGGGTGCCACAGATGGAACTGCTTCTACTGAAATGATGTCACTTGTTGCTGTCTGCACCAACTCAACATTGCTGGGTGCCACTGATGAACTGCTTCTACTGAACTAATGTGACTTGTTGCTGTGTGTACCTCTGCAACTTTACTGGGTGCCACAGATGGAACTGCTTCTACTGAAATAATGTCACTTGTTGCTGGGTGTACCTGCTAAACTTTGCTGGGTGCAACTGATGGATTGCTTCTACTGAAATGAAGTCACTTGTTGCTGTCTGCACCTACTCAACATTGCTGGGTGCCACTGATGAACTGCTTCTACTGAATTAATGTGACTTGTTGCTGGGTGTACCTGCTAAACTTTACTGGGTGCCACTGATGGACTGCTTTTACTGAAAAGATGTTACCTGTTGGTGTCCTTTTTTTGTATAAACTAATCATTGAAAACATTTTATGTGAACATTTGTATAAACTGATTTTTTGTATATTGTGTAAACTATTATGTAAAGCCACATGCATGAAAAGAAGTTGTATTGCTTACTGTATTTCATATATTAGGTTAGTAAAAGGTCAGTGCAAAGCCAAAATTTTTAACTAATTATGTGATATTTAGGTATTAATATTATCTTTTGTTTTTGTCTGTATTTTTGTGGACGAATTTGGTGGTATTTTCACCACCAATGCTGGCAAAAATACCATCAAATTCTGGCCTGTGGAGGAGGGGCATATGAAAGGTGGCTGCACTGTGCCACTGCGCCAGAGATTGCGCCAAAGAGTACTATTAAGCCGCCTCCACAGTGTGTGTTAAGAGTTCGTAGCAGTCTGTGGTTGTCGAGAGCTCGTGGCAGTGTGTGTTAAGAACTCATAGCAGTCAGTGCTTGTTGAGAGCTCGTTGTAGTCAGTCGTACCGAGATGTGCTAGTGGGCACTGCTTGTCGTGAAGTCGGAGTGAGATGTTGTAGTAAAGAGTGTTGTTCCATGTTTTATGCAGTTATTTGATGGGAGAGATAGCAGATGTTATTTGTAATGAGTGCATTTCGTCAATATATATGAAGGTAAAAACCACAATGTTCTTTTATTATTTGTGTATCTGAAATAATGTGTCACTACAGGTTCAGTCAACAAAGCATCTGGCTTGTGTTCTTGTATTAGAGTGAATTCTGGTTTTCTTGCGTAATTATAGTTTTTCTAATTTTCTTTTGTCACGTCAGTATAATTGGTATTTAAAAATTCTTGTCTTGTTGGAGAAGAACCGTGCCAGATGTGGACGTTGAGTCACACTCCCACATACAGAACAGTTACTCTTGTGCTTATTGGTGTTGTAGGTTTTATAGTTGCTGGGGACTTAATTAATTAACTGTGTTTACGAAAATTTTCTTACATTGTTCTTTGCAGTCAGATAGCGTAATAATTCTAGTCAGGGCCAACCGTTTACGAGACTTACGTAATCGGACAAACAGCTACTAAAAAGAAAAATCATTTTCAATCTTTTATTTAATTAAGCCCCCATGCAACATTTCCAGGGGCATATGTGGACTCTGACCACAATCTATTGGTTATGACCTGTAGATTAAAACTGAAGAAACTGCAAAAAGGTGGGAATTTAAGGAGATGGGACCTGGATAAACTGAAAGAACCAGAGGTTGTACAGAGTTTCAGGGAGAGCATAAGGGAGCAATTGACAGGAATGGAGGAAAGAAATACAGTAGAAGAAGAATGGGTAGCTTTGACGGATGTAGTGAAGGCAGCAGAGGATCAAGTAGGTAAAAAGACGAGGGCTAGTAGAAATCCTTGGGTAACAGAAGAAATATTGAATTTAATTGATGAAAGGAGAAAATATAAAAATGCAGTAAATGAAGCAGGCAAAAAGGAATACAAACATCTCAAAAATGAGATCGACGGGAAGTGCAAAATGGCTAAGCAGGGATGGCTAGAGACAAGGATGTAGAGGCTTATCTCATTAGGGGTAAGATACATACTGCCTACAGGAAAATTAAAGAGACCTTTGGAGATAAGAGAACGACTTGTATGAATATCAAGAGCTCAGTTGGAAACCCAGTTCTAAGCAAAGAAGGGAAAGCAGAAAGGTGGAAGGAGTATATAGAGGGTCTATACAAGGGCGATGTACTTGAGGACAATATTATGGAAATGGAAGAGGATGTAGATGAAGATGAAATGGGAGATACGATACTGCGTGAAGAGTTTGACAGAGCACTGAAAGACCTGAGTCGAAACAACGCCCCCGGAGTAGACAACATTCCATTGGAACTACTGACGGCCTTGGGAGAGCCAGTCCTGACAAAACTCTACCATCTGGTGAGCAAGATGTATGAAACAGGCGAAATACCCTCAGACTTCAAGAAGAATATAATAATTCCAATCCCAAAGAAAGCAGGTGTTGACAGATGTGAAAATTACCGAACTATCAGTTTAATAAGTCACAGCTGCAAAATACTAACACGAATTCTTTACAGACGAATGGAAAAACTAGTAGAAGCCAACCTCGGGGGAGATCAGTTTGGATTCCGTAGAAACACTGGAACACGTGAGGCAATACTGACCTTACGACTTATCTTAGAAGAAAGATTAAGGAAAGGCAAACCTACGTTTCTAGCATTTGTAGACTTACAGAAAGCTTTTGACAATGTTGACTGGAATACTCTCTTTCAAATTCTGAAGGTGGCAGGGGTAAAATACAGGGAGCGAAAGGCTATTTACAATTTGTACAGAAACCAGATGGCAGTTATAAGAGTCGAGGGACATGAAAGGGAAGCAGTGGTTGGGAAGGGAGTAAGACAGGGTTGTAGTCTCTCCCCGATGTTGTTCAATCTGTATATTGAGCAAGCAGTAAAGGAAACGAAAGAAAAATTCGGAGTAGGTATTAAAATCCATGGAGAAGAAATAAAAACTTTGAGGTTCGCCGATGACATTGTAATTCTGTCAGAGACAGCAAAGGACTTGGAAGAGCAGTTGAATGGAATGGACAGTGTCTTGAAAGGAGGATATAAGATGAACATCAACAAAAGCAAAACGAGGGTAATGGAATGTAGTCGAATTAAGTCGGGTGATGGTGAGGGAATTAGATTAGGAAATGAGACACTTAAAGTAGTAAAGGAGTTTTGCTATTTAGGGAGCAAAATAACTGATGATGATCGAAGTAGAGAGGATATAAAATGTAGACTGGCAATGGCAAGGAATGCTTTTCTGAAGAAGAGACATTTGTTAACATCGAGTATAGATTTAAGTGCCAGGAAGTCATTTCTGAAAGTATTTGTATGGAGTGTAGCCATGTATGGAAGTGAAACATGGACGATAAACAGTTTGGACAAGAAGAGAATAGAAGCATTCGAAACGTGGTGCTACAGAAGAATGCTGAAGATTAGATGGGTAGATCACATAACTAATGAGGAAGTATTGAACAGGATTGGGGAGAAGTTTGTGGCACAACTTGACCAGAAGACGGGATCGATTGGTAGGACATGTTCTGAGGCATCAAGGGATCACCAATTTAGTATTGGAGGGCAGCGTGGAGGGTAAAAATCGTAGAGGGAGACCAAGAGATGAATACACTAAGCAGATTCAGAAGGATGTAGATTGCAGTAGGTACTGGGAGATGAAGAAGCTTGCACAGGATAGAGTAGCATGGAGTGCTGCATCAAACCAGTTTCAGGACTGAAGACCACAACAACAAGGCCTATGTTGACACCAGTAGAATTATTTTGCCTGTACTTATCTAATTCTCATTTCCCCCTTGCTTCGTCCGTCATGAATAATTTTACTTCCAACGTAGCACAATCATTTAACGTCTTCTATTTCGTGGTCTCCAAATTTCATGATAACTTGATCTTTAATCTCATTTCTGCTACCCTTCATTACTTAAGTTTTTCTTCGGTTTACTCTCAATCCGTTGCGTGCGTTCATTAGACAACTTACTACGTTAAAGAAGTTCTGCAATCCTGACTTTCAGTGAGGACAACAGAGTCATCAGCGAATCTTACCACCTATATTCTTTTAACCAAAACTGTAGTCGTACTCCTGAACGTTCTTATTAGAGGTCCGCATCCATGAAAAAGCGGCTACAACGGATAGAACACGAGAGAACGGGCATAGCCTGCCAACTGCGTATTTTTAGGTTCCCGTATCTCAGTCCGTGAAAACGGAAACCTCGTAGGATCATTTTGTTGGCCGTCTGTCTGTCGCCCCAACTGTTCAAAACACTTTTTCCAGGAACGGTTATATGTATGAAGTTGAAATTTATGTCGTATGTTGAGGTCTATGGTCCCTTGGCGATGTAAAAAAGTGAAGCTTCTAAGTCAGTACAATCAAAAGATACGGCCATTTATGTCACACGTCTTGGTACTCGCAAACTCACTCAACGAAACCTACAGAGTACTTCCTAATGACTTAATCATGAAATGTGACAAGAAGAAAGGTGTCTCAGCACAAGTAAAGGAAAAAAAATCAGAGGATTATTAGTCTGTAATTATATCACAATAACAAAGATATTTTTTATCATTTCTTATCCTACTTCAGACTCGAAAATAAAACATTCTTGAATGTCTTCGAATCCTTGGGATCGATATCTTGACAGTACCATTGTCGATAACAGGCAAAAATCGTCAGTATCCTCGATTCCAGGAACGGATGATCTGTCTATATACGGGGTGGTTGGAAATTCCCTTTACAGACTTCGAGGACTTGTAGAAGCGAGTAAGTACATCGTATTTTGAATAGGAACCCAGGTCCGGAAACGTCATCCAACGAGACTACAGAGCGTCAAAGTTACAGGCGCGGGCGTCTGTAAATATACGTACACACGGGGTGATTCCGTGATGATGTTACAGACTTTCTAGGATGATGAAGAACGATAAATGTATTAATTTGAAGTAAGGATCCCTGTACCGGAAAGGAAAGGGTCGAAAGTTATAAACGAAAACCGTTCTGATACCTCTTACAGTTGAATACATGTACCGGTTCTTGTGTTGCGAAGAGTTAGGGTTGGTTCCGGCCGCGGTGGCCGTGCGGTTCTGGCGCTGCAGTCCGGAACCGCGGGACTGCTACGGTCGCAGATTCGAATCCTGCCTCGGGCATGGGTGTATGTGATGTCCTTAGGTTAGTTAGGTTTAAGTAGTTCTAAGTTCTAGGGGACTTATGACCTAAGATGTTGAGTCCCATAGTGCTCAGAGCCATTTGAACCATTTTTAGTTAGGGTTGGTAACTTTCAGTGGTGGTAGTGTGGAAAAAAACGAGAAAAAAATGTCCAATAAACGTGGGCGCTAAATTGCATACCTGATTAGCTAAGGCCATTCGTTCATCTTCGGTAATGTGAAACACATCTCCTCTACTGAGCAAGTGTTCATAGCTGTTAAGGTACGCACTTTAGAGCCCACGTTTATTGGACATTTTTTCTCGTTTTTGTCCACACTATCACCACTGAAAGTTACCAACCCTACACTTTTCGCAACACAAGAACCGGTACATGTATTCAACTGTCAGAGGTATCAGAACGTTTTTTGTTTATAACTTTAGACTCGTTCGTTTCCGGTACAGGAATCCTTACTTCAAATTAATACATTTATCGTTCTTCATCATTCTAGAAAGTGTGTAACATCATCACGGAATCACCCCGTGTATACGTACATTTCCAGACGTCCGCGCCTATAACTTTGGCGCTCTGTAGTCTCGTTGGATGACGTTTCCGGACCTGGGTTTCTATTCAAAATACGATGTACTCACTCCCTCTACAAGTCCTAGAAGTCTGTAATGGGGATTTTTCGACCACTCTGTTTATAATTATGTTTCTACGGAACCCTTAGTACTAGCACCTGGTCAAATTTTTCAGTCATTCCTCCTTTAATTTATAGATTCAACAGTAGAGACTGAAGTGTACATCACAATCTTATTTCGTTTCTAATGATGGCACCTAGTTATTTTCCTTGTAAGAGGTATGCGCTGTCTACGATATGAGAATCGCTGACCAGAGAGCAGTGTTCATTGCAGTACGAACCATGCAACTGTAGCAGTTAGTTGTTGCTAGTCGCTAGTCTGAGGTTGTCTGCGCTTGTCTGCAGTCTGCTCTGGTCGGGAATCTGGAGATGGAGTATTATTGTATAAGGTAAAGAAGCAGCGTCGCGCATCTAGTAATGTATCTGAACTGTCATCCAAATGTTTTAAAAATGTCCTAATAATAATTTTGGTGATATAAAGTAATTTTTTTTTAAAAAGCTTTCATTTCAAAAAAATCAGTTGCTTTCTTTCACAAATCACAAATGTATAAGCCAGCATTGCACGGAGCTGTGCCGAAAAAATTTTTAGGTAAGAGCAGATATATTCGCCGTTTTTTTTATTGAGGTAAGAATTTTTGCTTTTTATTCAGAATGATCTTACAGGGCCACGACGCAGCACCGCTGTCATCCAAATTTTACCAGGTTACTGAATTTATTTTTTATTATGAGGTTTAGGAATTTTTCTGTTTCGAGCTTACATTAAATGAGAAAAGAATTTTGTGGGTACATTAAATGTGAATGCATTTGTGCACGGAGATTATAAATGGGAACCAATTTTGTTCTGAGGTCACACAAAAATGAGAATCGCTATCCATAATAATTATTTTTAATTTCAATTTAATAAATTTTGCGGGGAGGTTACACTTGGCGACATCCGGCCAGGATCGTATTTCTTTGTGGATTTCTGAGAAGTAGTCATATATCTGCTCTTATTTACTTAAATGTAGTTTGCATCTGGCGCAACGCATTTACTAATTTGACACTCTTTCTTTCACAGATCATCGGCAATTTATTGCTCTTTGTTGTAATTGTTTTTGTTCCATTTTTGCTTTGTCTTTGTTTCATTTTGTGCTTAATTCTGATTTGTGAAAAATGCCGCGAAAAACTGTTAACAGTACATCGCGATGTGCAATGAGTGAAATAGCCGACTCGAATAGCTTGACCGATAATATTTATGACACTCAGTGTAATAGTGATAATCCTCTAATTACAGATAATCAGTGCGTACCGATCACTAATAATGATTTTAATGCTAATGATGAGCAAACAAATTCAACTATGTCCACCGTAAATGTAACAATTGATGACGCGGCATGTTCCGATACAATGAACGGTGCCCAGTTTGATACACCCGGTTTGCAAAATTTACGTAACGAACAGACAAATTTTTCTAACGAAAATGAACTGTGTAATCAGAATACGTCAGATTTATTTAATTCCGGTGTAGTGACCAACAGTGCACATCCGGTTAGCAAACATTTTCAGGAATCACAGAATAACCAAATGGTTACACAAAACGTGACACATACAGATACACCATCACACGGCACAGAGAATAGAGTCGCTAATTTTGGCTTGGATCAAATTATGGCAGTATTGCTACAGTTTAAGAAAGAACAAGACGACAATTTTAAACAACTTAATGAATCGTGCAAACAATTTAATGAAAGTTTCAAACAGTCGAACGAAAAACACGACAACCTTAATGAACAGAACAAACAACTTAGTGAACAGATTACAGCTGTTACCGTGCAACGTCATGATACTAAAGAACAATTACGTGAGGATACTAAGACTTGTGCTACGAACAGTAGTGAAGTAATTAGATTTGCACAAGAATTAAATAATACACATGCAGCCACAACAGAATCACTTAGAGATGAAATTAGTGCAGTCACTGAACAATGTTCAGAAGACGCAACACAGATACGCGACGAGTTTAATTTAATGTCAGCAGAACTTTCACGCACTCTGGATACGGAAGTCTATAAGAAATTTGAACAACAGATCAGCCATATTGACGAACGTTTTAAAGTGACAGAAATGAAAAGTGTTTCAGTCACTAACACGTCACAGCATACGCCACATTCCGAACATTTGTCACACTCACACAGCCAATGTAATTTAGGTAATTTACAGAGTGTACGTGACTTAGATTCCGAACAGTCACAGATAAACAGATTATCATGCAATCGTGAACCAGTTCACACATTCAGAGACGGTAACGTTGATTATAAGCAATTTTCATCCGTAAAAAAATCTAAGGTATTTAAAAATGACAGAGCACAGGTACACGCTTTGAACTGGATACGACAATTTATTTTTGTACTTTCACCAGCTAGGCCTGTAATGCAGAAACTAGCACTGGATTGGATACAACAACCTGCTTTTGAATTTTCACCGGCATTACCTGTAACGCAGAAACTAAAATTTATTTGCAGCGCGTAATTGACCCCAGGGGATTCATTACGCTTTAATGAATATGTTCCGTAGCGTGCACAGGGCCTCGAGCCGTAGTAGTCCTATTTCATCTTTAGTTTTCTGCACTGCTGCCTTCTCTTCTACTATCCTTTATATCTATCAATACAGGTCTTCAACTATCGATCTATCTAGAATTAGGAATGAGTAAAGAATATCAGATATGACAACTTTTACCGAAAGTGACAATTTTCATTAGGCACTCCAGAACTACCAGCGTAATTTTGATATCAGATAAAATTTTAATCATCAGTATGTACAAAATTTTCAGCAATTGCAGACACATTTTGGTAACAATAGAGGTTTTTCTCAACAACAGCATCAAAACCAGCCGGTTAGCATACCTAACCAACAATGTAATGTACAAGGTCAACCAAGCTTTAATGTTTCGTCGCCTACACGTATAGCGTCAGCTCCAACAAATAGTAACGCACAGCAACAAGGGAATCAGTACGTACAGAAAACACACCATTTCAATTCCTATCGCAATGCACCGTATAGAAATGACTATCATGACAGACGTAAAAGTAATGTGTACAATTTTCAGCGTACGATTAATAACAGTCGGCCTTACCAGCAGCAAAATCATCTGCAACAACAAATTATCATGAATGAACCAGACAGTAGATATCATCCCGAACGTAATACGTCAGGAAGAAAGAACAGTACAAATAGTGGAAATGCCACAGCATCCTCCCGAAAATAATAGCACGTGAGATAGAATTTGACTAGATACAGTACAGGTTGCATCTTCCAGCAACACAAGCAATGCTTTTGACACGCAGAATCTTGTTCGCGAAAATGTTATTACTTTTGACGACATCCGATACACACTTTTGCATTTAAAGACAGAATCACAACTTATGTAGACGACATTCTTATTGCAGAAGCTACCTGGTCTGAACACAAACTGATTCTTGAACAACTGTTGCAAACTTTTCGTGCACAAGGACTCACAGTTAATCTCAGTAAATCGCACTTTGGCAAAACTTCTATAAAATTTCATGGACATGTGATTTCAGCAGAAGGCATTGCGCCTGACCCGGAAAAAACTTCAAGATTTATGTGACATTACTGTTCCTACGACGAAGAAACAACTACGCAGCTTTTTGGGTTTAATTAACTTTTTTCGTAAATTTATTCATTACTCTGCTTTAGACACCCCTAGATTATGTCAATTGACGGGTAAAAACACTATTTGGTCCTGGGATAGGCAAGCACATTCTGAATTTATGAACCTGAAAGAAGCTTTGTTTAATGCACCACTTTTATCACATCCAGATCTTACTAGAAATTTTTCCATTGCCACCGACAGTTCTAACACCGCTTTAGGCGTACACATTTTTCAGGAAATTGAAGAAGATGGCACTACAGTAATTAAAAAACATCGCCTTTGCAAGTCGCATTCTGTCACCTGCTGAACGCAATTATTCTGTTACAGAACTTGAAACACTATGTGTTGTTTGGGCATTTACGAGATTTCGGCATTTTCTTTATGGAAGACACATTACTGTTTACACAGATCATAGAGCTATACAGTTTTTACTTTCCGCTAAATTTAAACACGACAGATTAAGCAGATGGAAACTTTATTTACAGGAATTTAATTTTACAATTGTTCACATCCCCGGCACACAAAATATCGTAGCAGACGCACTATCCCGTTCTCTCAGCAACAATCAGCAAGACATCGCAACCAACTTCTGCAAAGCAAATTTCAGCGTCATGTACATTCAACAAGTTGCATTTGAAAATTTCATTTCGTCGTCATTACAAGTCATAGCACAAGAGCAGAGTAAAGACAACGTATGGAAAGAAATGAAACACCTTTGGCAAGATAGGAATAATGTTACCATTAGAAACCATTACATTGTACGAAATAATATTCTGTTTCGCCGCTCTCACCCTCACAGCAACAATTGGTTATTATGTATTCCTGACAAGCTTGTTAACAAATTAATTTGGTATACTCATTTAAGTTACGCACATTACAGAGCCAGAAAATGTTTTCTTATACTGAGACAGAACTGTTATTTTACCAACATGGAGAAACGTATTCGACGAGTTTTAGCGTCATGTAAAATCTGCCAGAAAGCTAAGTCAGATACGACTTCACATATTCCTCCGTTACATCCCATTGTACCTGTTAAATTGAGACACTTGGCTGCTGTAGATATTTTTGGTCCGATTCCCAGAACTAATAGAGGGTTTTGCTACATCTTTGTCGCTGTTGAACTCACTTCAAAACTTGTTACCTTCACTCCGTTACGCAAAGCTACTGCTAAAACTGTTTCGAAAGCATTTGTAAAACATTTTCTATTCCATGTAGGGCATGTATTGAAAGTAATTTCCGACAATGGATCATAGTTTCGATCTGCTATATGGACACGTATGTTACGAGCTAGAAACATTTCTCCGATCTACACTCCTGGAAATGGAAAAAAGAACACATTGACACCGGTGTGTCAGACCCACCATACTTGCTCCGGACACTGCGAGAGGGCTGTACAAGCAATGATCACACGCACGGCACAGCGGACACACCAGGAACCGCGGTGTTGGCCGTCGAATGGCGCTAGCTGCGCAGCATTTGTGCACCGCCGCCGTCAGTGTCAGCCAGTTTCCCGTGGCATACGGAGCTCCATCGCAGTCTTTAACACTGGTAGCATGCCGCGACAGCGTGGACGTGAACCGTATGTGCAGTTGACGGACTTTGAGCGAGGGCGTATAGTGGGCATGCGGGAGGCCGGGCGGACGTACCGCCGAATTGCTCAACACGTGGGGCGTGAGGTCTCCACAGTACATCGATGTTGTCTCCAGTGGTCGGCGGAAGGTGCACGTGCCCGTCGACCTGGGACCGGACCGCAGCGACGCACGGATGCACGCCAAGACCGTAGGATCCTACGCAGTGCCGTAGGGGACCGCACCGCCACTTCCCAGCAAATTAGGGACACTGTTGCTCCTGGGGTATCGGCGAGGACCATTCGCAACCGTCTCCATGAAGCTGGACTACGGTCCCGCACACCGTTAGGCCGTCTTCCGCTCACGCCCCAACATCGTGCAGCCCGCCTCCAGTGGTGTCGCGACAGGCGTGAATGGAGGGACGAATGGAGACGTGTCGTCTTCAGCGATGAGAGTCGCTTCTGCCTTGGTGCCAATGATGGTCGTACGCGTGTTTGGCGCCGTGCAGGTGAGCGCCACAATCAGGACTGCATACGACCGAGGCACACAGGGCCAACACCCGGCATCATGGTGTGGGGAGCGATCTCCTACACTGGCCGTACACCACTGGTGATCGTCGAGGGGACACTGAATAGTGCACGGTACATCCAAACCGTCATCGAACCCATCGTTCTACCATTCCTAGACCGGCAAGGGAACTTGCTGTTCCAACAGGACAATGCACGTCCGCATGTATCCCGTGCCACCCAACGTGCTCTAGAAGGTGTAAATCAACTACCCTGGCCAGCAAGATCTCCGGATCTGTCCCCCATTGAGCATGTTTGGGACTGGATGAAGCGTCGTCTCACGCGGTCTGCACGTCCAGCACGAACGCTGGTCCAACTGAGGCGCCAGGTGGAAATGGCATGGCAAGCCGTTCCACAGGACTACATCCAGCATCTCTACGATCGTCTCCATGGGAGAATAGCAGCCTGCATTGCTGCGAAAGGTGGATATACACTGTACTAGTGCCGACATTGTGCATGCTCTGTTGCCTGTGTCTATGTGCCTGTGGTTCTGTCAGTGTGATCATGTGATGTATCTGACCCCAGGAATGTGTCAATAAAGTTTCCCCTTCCTGGGACAATGAATTCACGGTGTTCTTATTTCAATTTCCAGGAGTGTATATATCCAAGTACCAAGCTTCTTCGAAGCCTTGTGAACGATTAATGAAAGAAATTGGTAAACTGTGTAGAATATACTGCCATAAAAAACATATTGATTGGGACACACACATACTCTCATTCCAGGATGTAATTAATTCCATACCAAATGAATCTACTATGCTATCTCCGACTGTTATACTGAAAAACGTTGAACCACCTAATAAAATTAAAGAACTAGTAACCTTTCCTACATCTCGTCGACCACGACACCATGAGATAATTGACATTGCGCTGAACAACATCAAACGTGCCGCAGAGCGCCGGAGAAGACAGCAAAAACAGGTTTGTACACGCCGTGACTTTCACATTGGACAGAAGATATTAGTACGCACGCATTATTTATCCAACAGAGGAAAGAATAGGTGTAGTAAATTTGAGCTTCTATACGCAGGTCCATATCGAATTCGCAGCATTCCTCACCCTAATGTAGTACACGTCGAAACTTTGAGAACCAGAAAAAGTAAAGGCAATCACCATGTCTCCAATATTAAACCCTTTATTAAATGAATATCCTTTATGGTTTATCACACTGTAATGCCATTTCCTGATTTTTATATGACCAATGATGTAATTATATTTATGTGACTACTTACTGATGATTATCGTATTTTTTTTCTTGGCAAGTGCCCGGCAAGGTAAGGTTAGCAGGTCGCTTTTCTTGTCGTTACACATCGGACCGTGAACATTTTTCCAGATAAGCTTACATATTTTATGACCAATTATGCAATTCTATCTAGTGACATATTAATATTATCAAATTCTTTCTCCATTAAAGTCTTCAACTCTCGCCTCTATCAACTACACAACATACAAGCTGAACAAAGAAAGGCATTTCTTGTCGTTACACATCAGACCGTGCACATTTTCCATTCTTCATGTACGTATGATTGTTTTCCTGTTTTGTTTGTATGCACTATGAAATATTTAAGATATAACAAACACCAGTTGACTTTGACATTTTGCCTTATGATATCTCAACATCGTGACTATTTTACATTTTTTTTGCTGCTACATTGTGATACTCTGTGTACATTTTTTGCACCTGCACACTGTCTATGATTTTGACATATTACGTTTTCTGTCATGCTATCCTGTATGCTCAATTATATCACTAGAAACCAGTTTATATTTAATGGGTATATGATTTAAATGCAAGACATTAATCATTGTTCATCATTTTCAGAAAGCAATAACGTGTAAAAGAAATAAATTAAACAAACCACAGTGGATTACTATGAAATGGGAATTTCACCTTTCGAAATGAATGAAAGAAGATGCAATACCTCGTCACGAAGAGTAAATGGATCAGAATTAACAAGCCTTAACAAGAATATACTATACACATCGTATGATAGCAGTCTTAACTAATTTTTTCTTTCAGAATACGAGGCGATTGATGCAGGCTGTCAGACAGAACTACACATCTTAGTTTTAGTGATGAAGTATGCTATAAATAAGGAACTGTATACTATGAATAGTTGTATGATGATGTGTCTTTTTGCAGATGATAGTGAATGGTGATGAATAGTAATGAAGAATATAGTAATATGAATAATGAAGTTTTTCTTTACAGGTGATGATAATAATGAAGTTACAGTGATATGAATAATGAAGTTTTTGTTCACAAGTGATGATAGTGATAAATTTTATATGGCCACTAAACGCACCACTTTTAAGATTTTCTTTGCAGATGAGGATAATGGTGAAGTTTATATATTTACTGTTAGTCAAGAAATGCTATGTAGTTATTTAAGTATTTGTTGCAGTTCGGTTTGACAGTATGTCTTATGTCGCATGGTATGATGACAGAAGGTTTTGGAAAGGACAGCTAGAGAACATATATATTTAATACACATTTCATTACCTGTTAATTCGAAGTTAACTACTTTTCAGCATAATATGCGTTTCTTCTTTCAGCTTAATAATTCATTTTGTATTTTTTTTCCAGGAGCAGCTATTCATGAAATTAATGTGCTATAAGCAGTTGGTCATTAAACCTGTTCTAGTACTTGCATTTTTTTTTACCCATTTGTGTGTGTTATTCATGAACGTGATCACATATACTCTACTTGTTTCATAACCTTGCTACAGCTGACTCATGACAAATGACGTTACTTATCCTCATTTGCAGCAATAAGTCAAGAGTAAATATTGTTATGCCCCAGCAATTAATTATCGATCCCAAGGCAATGCATTGCTAATAAAAAAATGTATTAACAGTCCCAAATAATGCTATCAGTTTAAGAGAGTTCTGAGTAATACTGAATGATGTTTTTCTAATCACAGACCTTGAGTAATAGTTACAGTGTGTTACATTTTAAATATATCATATGTCACTTGAATGATGAGTTCTGAGTAATAGTGAATGATATTTTGTAATAATGCATACATGCTCTACACTCTTTAACTCCTGTTTTGAAGGATGACTTCTGATGTTTTGTAACTGGCCAATGAATGCCAATAATTATTTTAAATATGTCGTATGTCACTTGAATGATGAAAAATGTTTTGTAATATTCAATACTTGCTATATGTTTAGTAACTGGCCAATGAATGCCACTGTTTTTTATATTTGTATTATGTCACTTACATGCTATATATGTGAATACTAGTAGCTTGATGCTACACTCATTAGCTCCTGTTTTGAAGGATGACTTCTGATGGTTTGTAACTGGCCAATGAGTGCCAATGATTACTATAACTAGCTGAATTATGTAAATAGTATGCTATTAATTGACTCTTGTTGAATGATCACTTTTGAATAATGCATAAAATGGTTTGTAACTGGGCAATGAGTGCCAATGTTCACTATAATCAGATGACTTATGAACATTATTCTGTAATACTTCATACATAGTACAGAAATGTTCAGTAACTAGGCGATGAGTGCCACCAATTACTCAAATCAGTTGATAGACTAGTGTAATTCTCAATGATGACTGGCATAAGACTTAATGTCCTTCACCTTCTGACCTAATTACCAGGAATTACTGCAATATCCGTTTGTCCTGTCTATCCTCATGACCATGGAGCACATACTTGGTTTTTGCACTAATTCTACGTTGGTGTACCTTACAAGAACATGGTGTTGACACGACATGCTGTCTACCACCTTGAGCGATGGAGATGTTATTATGGTCCCACTGTTTGGTGTACCTAATGTACTACCAAAATGATAACATTGAATATTAATACGACATTATTCTGTAATACTTCATACATAGTACAGAAATGTTCAGTAACTAGGCGATGAGTGCCACCAATTACTCAAATCAGTTGACAGACTAGTGTAATTCTCAATGATGACTGGCATAAGACTTAATGTCCTTCACCTTCTGACCTAATTACCAAGAATTACTGCAAAGAATTTAAAATTCTTGAAGAACAAGGACTGGATAAGAAGACACAGAACATCATAGAGCAGACATTAACAAATACAAAATGCAAAGTGAAATTCATGGGAAAACTTTCAAAATCATTTGAGATAAAAACTGGGGTTAGACAAGGTGATGGATTATCACCTCTGTTATTTAACTTAGTTCTGGATAGAGTCATGGCAGAATGGGAAAAAGAACTCAAAAAAGAAAAGTACTGGAAAACAATATCACTGGGAACCAAAAAAGACGATCTTGCAATAATGGCAGATTCTAGTGAAATGGCAGTCAAACAGATAGAAACCTTAAAAGAGTGTGCAGGAAAAGTTGGCCTACAAATATCTTTTGAGAAAACGGTGTTTACAACAACAAATCTAGAAATTTCTAAGTTACAAACCAAATATGGAGAAATTAAGAGGGTACCATACTTTAAATATTTAGGAGAGAGAATTTCTGAAAAATACTCACAACAAGAAAGAATATTAAAAGCTCGTAGGGGTCTAGGGCTGGTCCAAAACATTTACAATAAAAAATGTCTATCTATAAATACAAAAATTAAACATTATAAGTCGGTAATTAAACCAATAATGCTATATGCCAGCGAAACCTTGACACTTAAAAGCAAAACAGATATGGAAAACCTGAAGAAAGAGGAAAGGAAAATCATTAGGAAAATTCTGGGACCAAGATGGACCAAAGAGGGGTGTAGATTACAGAAAAATTCTAAAATTGAAGAATATTCTAACATAGAGACAGACATGAGGAAGAGGCGTCTAAAATTCTATGGCCACATAATGAGACTTCCCGATCACAGACTTACAAAAAAAATAGTAAGATACGTAGCATCCCTTGTTGATGGAGGAGAATGGATCAAAAATGTAAAGAAAGATCTGGAATTAGCCAACATTACTACTGAAGACATGAACAAAAGAAACAATTTCAAACTTAGTGTTGACAAATGGGAGGTCAAACCAGAGACAAAAGCGCCGAGAACTGGAACAAAATGGAGCGAAGAAAGAAAAGCTGAATTCTCGCAAAGAATGAAGACCTGGTGGGCAAACAAGAAGAATAAGAAGCCCCAGAAGTGAACCATCTTTACTTAGCGTCTTCCATGTTGGGAGCTTTACGACTAATAATAATAATAATACGACATTTCAGTGTCTTGGCTACATTGATTAATTCTTCAGGGAAGAGACCTTCAGATTGTCTCACTTGGTGTTGTGCTTCTGTAGAAAGATATGGACTTTTAGTGCAGCTACGTGCCACCTACTGTGCTACAACCATGATGCAATCCTTCCCTTTCCTATCCTAGTTCTTGTAAAATGGTAATAAAAATATACTACAGTGCGTGTGCACTTTATGTCATTTGTTAATATGATTTGTACTCATTGCGTATACATTCTGTGATTTCCTGATATGTTCTGTACTACAGTGCGTGTGCACTTTATGTCATTTTTTAATATGATTTGTACTCATTGCGTATACATTTTGTGATTTCCTGATATGATCTGTACTACAGTGCGTGTGCACTTTATGTCATTTGTTAATATGTTTTGTACTCATTGCGTATACATTTTGTCATTGCTTGATATGTTCTGTACTCAGTGCAAGTGCACTATATTTTATTTCATGTTCTGCACTTATATATATATATATATATATATATATATATATATATATATATATATATATATATATATATATTCTGTGACTGTAAACTTAGTTAATTAAGAAAAATTTGTTGCTCATGGCAAGTCCAATTGACTCACCATCGCTGCCAAATTTTTGCCCCCCCCCCCCCCCCGCCCCCCAGTGGAGGGTTATGTAAGAGGTATGCGCTGTCTGCGATATGAGAATCGCTGACCAGAGAGCAGTGTTCACTGCAGTACGAACTGTGGAACTGTAGCAGTTAGCTGTTGCTAGTCGCTAGTCTGAGGTTGTCTGCGCTTGTGTGCAGTCTGCTCTGGTCGGGAATCTGGAGATGGAGTATTACTGTATAAGGTAAAGAAGCAGCGTCGGGCATATCTAGTAATGTATCTGAACTGTCATCCAAATGTTTTAAAAATGTCCTAATAATAATTTTGGTAATATAAAGTAATTTTTTTTAAAAAAAAGCATTCATTTCAAAAAAATCAGTTGCTTTCTTTCACAAATCACAAATGTATAAGCCAGCATTGCACGGAGCTGTGCCGAAAAAATTTTTAGGTAAGAGCAGATATATTCGCCGTTTTTTTTTATTGAGGTAAGAATTTTTGCTTTTTATTCAGAATGATCTTACAGGGCCACGACGCAGCACCGCTGTCATCCAAATTTTACCAGGTTACTGAATTTATTTTTTATTATGAGGTTTAGGAATTTTTCTGTTCCGAGCTTACATTAAATGAGAAAAGAATTTTGTGGGTACATTAAATGTGAATGCATTTGTGCACGGAGATTATAAATGGGAACCAATTTTGTTCTGAGGTCACACAAAAATGAGAATCGCTATCCATAATAATTATTTTTAATTTCAATTTAATGAATTTTGTGGGGAAGTTACATCCTTCAGCCTCATTTTTCCCAGTGCGCGTTGCAGTACTGGGTAAAGAAACCTCTTCTTTAATAGGAAATTAATGTCGTTATGATTAAATGCCTCGACAGATAACGTTAACAGTCCAAAAAAAACACTAAACAGTGCACTGAGATGGCTATATAGGACATGGCTGTGCGTTACTTTGCCATGTTTTGCTCAAGACGCTGCGTTACAAATGTTAGACTGACGTCTTAGGTAAAGACGCCTTCTCGAATGCTGGATAATCTGTTTTAAATTTGTAGCACCACCTTACTCATTTCAGATGGTCGATATCGCTTCCAGGAACTGTGAAGTGTTACAATTTTCTCGGATTGCACAATGAGTGTCGAATGTTGCACTGTATATGCAAATCGTGTTTAGTAAGTTACATACAGCTGTAAAGCATTCATTGTGTGTATCGTTTTCTTCAGAAAGGTCGCAGCCGATTTCTCTCCATACTTTTTAACTCTACCTCTGATGAATTGGATGTCAGTGGGACATTTAAATATCTTAACTTCGTCTCTTTCGAAATTAATAAATTGTGTAGTATCAAGAAAGTAATAACGTAATCAATCGTTTACACGAAATAATGTCTTATCTCAATGTAATAAGAATACTGAGTAGCACTGATAACCGACCAAAAATCTTTATTACACCATCTTCAGTAGCAGCAGAATTATTAAAAACAGCCATTTCACAAAAACTGCCGGATAAAGGACAGTTCCGAAATTACCGATTGAGGTAACTCAGTGGTGGAACACTGGACCGACAGTAGGAGGGCCGGAAATTCAATTCCCCGTATGGTCATTATCATTTAGTTTTTCTGTGATTTCTCTTTATCGTTTAAGCAAAGTTGGGATGGCTGCTTGCAAGAGGACTGATTTTTCCATCCCTACTCTTCTTGCAATGCGAGGTTGCAAGCCGCCCCAACCTTTGTGACTCCTCCTTTCGGACTTCTCCGTGGAATATGGTTGTCAGATACACGCATCCAAATTGCTTCCTCATGTCTTATGTTGTCAACCCCCATTCTGCCAGAAAGTAAGGTCACCTCACTCAAGTCTTTCCTCTTGAAATCCAGCAGAGAACTTGCTTGTCCCAATTACCATCCATTCGCCTAGCTACATATTCTGCCAAACATCCTTTCCATTCTAATTACAGTAACAATTTCACCTCTCATCCCAGTCACTTCTGCGACCCATTACCCTGTTTCCTGTATCTTTTACAAGTTCTCGACAAGTATCTCTTCATTGCTCACTGAGTCACGTAAGTTTCTAAACAATTTACGGCACAAGTCGAAAGTATTAAAGCACACAGGTTTTGTACTCTCCATTAAAGACATACCGGAAGCTCTGTTATGTAAACTGTAACCAAAAAATCGTTGTGTGCCGTTTCAGTTCCTCTTTGTATTTATTTTCTCGGTCTTCCATTCCCTGTAATCAAATACCCCAACCACAAAACCTACCAACAGGATCTGTGGTTTCACTGTAGATTTCTACTCTTATCTTCACATATGTTATTTTCCAGGAGTGTTTAAAAACCCGCTACAGTAATTTCTTCCGTCACTGAGAGGCAAAAAATACAATGTCTAAGCTCTGCATAAAATTAAAACTGTGTGATACATTGAGACTTGAACACGAACCTTCGGCTTTTTCGAGAAAATGCTCTTACCGAGTGAGCTATCCAGGTGCGACTCACGAGCAGATTAACAGTTTTTACTTCTGCCAGTTTACGTCTTTTCCTACCTTCCACAGCTGCGAGACGGGTTGTGAGTCGTGTCTGCAGACATGAATCGGCAGTGGTATTTGTCCCGGTTCGAGTTCCAGTCCGACACAGTTTTAAACTGGCAGGACTTATCAGGTAAGCACTCAGTCAAAGGCAGAGTGAACATTAATTCAGTGTACAATGTGAAGCATGTGTTTCAGATATACTCCGTTATCACGCATTTCTTCTTCGTTCCCGCAGTTACAGTATTTGGTAACTTCCTCTAGCGCTGCTCAAGTTAGTTTCGGTAGTACAGAAACTCCTTGTCATATACGTGTTTCAGTTCTAAAATTCCCTCTGTCATGATGCATTCTGACGAAAGCTGTGCATCGACGTGTGTATTCTTTCACTACACTGACAATGGCATTGGTTGAACCAGCGAGTAATTTCTCAAGATCTGTCAATACAAATTTGGTCGACACTGAATATTCTCGAAACTTTTGAACTTCATATTCCCATTTTGAGACCTGAGAAATCTTTTGCTGTTCACTAAAATATGGATATCTTCAAATGAGCAAAAACTACAGGATTTTCGTTTTACAGACTCTTTTGCACTTGGCACGAAGATTCAATTACGATATTTCAGTGTGTTGAGAGTTTAAGGACTAGCTGTCGATGTCAGAGCATGTGTCCTTCCGTCTTACATTAATCGCATGCAGTTACATATCACGTTGCAAACTTAGATCGCGTCGATTACAAACTAATAATAACTGAAGAAATGAGTATTGTATGATATGTTGAAAGTGTGTATATTCTTTAGCCTTATTTCTAAAATCTCTGTATCGTTCGAGATGTCATTGATATATCCAAACAAATCGTTGCAAGCGCCACGAATTAAATTCCGTCACCAATGGTTTACAGTCGCGCAGGTGTTTTCAGATTTTCTGTTTCTTTGAATCTGTGAAAGGCTATTTACTGCGTCATGGTGTATTGTACGTTTCCAACTGGTATACTGTGGTGTTCTGGATATACATTAAAATCTCCAGGAAAGCTGTAAGCAAACGTATTGACTGTTCATCCACTATGCACTCTATCTCATTCAAAGACGTTTCAGCGTTAACTCGCCAGCAGCAGTATTACATTATGCATAACCTTGTACCTAATCCAAACGCCACTGAAAATTATTCTTGCTCTACTAACAGTCCAAATTTCATGCGTTTTTAAAATAAAATAACCTTTTTTGTTCTAAAAGGCTTCAAATACAAATTGTTAACAATGGAAATAATTATTTTTTTCTCTTTTTAGTGCATTCACATTTATTTTCAATATTGTACATTTTATTTTTTATGTTTCTTACACATCACTCATTTAACGACGTATTGTGGCGGAGGGCACTTTACGTACCACTGTCATTTCTTCCCGTTCCTGTTTCAGTTGCGTATGGTTCGCGGGAAGAACGACTGCCGGAAAGCCTCCGTGCGCGCTCGAATCTCTTTAATTTTACATTCGTGACCTCCTCCGGAGGTATAAGTAGGGGGAAGCAATATATTCTATACCTCATCCAGAAACGCACCCTCTTGAAACCTGGACAGCAAGCTACATCACGATGCAGAGCGCCTCTCTTGCAGAGTCTGCCACTTGAGTTTTAAGTTTGTAAGACGCCATCGTAATACCTAAAATGTAGGAAAGCGTAATTGTCCATGATATAATGCACACCTGAGCAATAGAGTACTGTTACACATGTACAACAAGTGTTACTTGGATCTCCAGTCATTATTACTGTAAGGGAAGCACGCGATCTCAGGTACAGTCTTTGAATGATTGTACTTCCTACAACGCATGGAACTTCGGAAACTACATGAGTTTCCGTGGGATGCGCCCTACTCATATGCGAGGCCATCTGCTGCGAAGGCAGACTTTTGTTGCAAGGTTGGCTGACTATGTCTTTTTAGCCGCAGACCGGGTCAGGATGTGTGACTAAGCCGAAGGGCGTAGCGGCGACATGGTCGTATCTCTCGCGCTCTCTTTATCAGCGCGTGATCTCTTCGGGTACGGAACGGAAGTGTTAACTTACAAATTTGTTTTATCAAATAACAGTAATTTAATCCTGGACAGATATATACACAACTTCTGCTGTGACACGAATTTTATAGCCCTTTATTTCTAACCAAGTCCAATGCAAATAGTCTTGCGGCATTTTCTTATTCAAGTCTGTCTCTCAGATTTCTTCAATGGCGCTGTTCACGAAACTTCGCAGACTTCCTCTAACTCCACACATTCTACAATCAATCACTTCAGGTAGGATTGTTACACATTCATCTCTGGCAGCATGATTACTTAGTGACTACGAGGGCTCATTATCAACAACAGATAATGTGATGATCACGAAATGGAAGTCCTTAGTGCCTGAAGGTATGCGTGGCTACATCAATGTGTAACAGTCTAACAGACAGCACTCTGCCCTTGAAGTAATTCGTGCAAGTGGTGGCTCAGGTTCGTGGATTTGAATCATGTTACTTGAACAAATTCCATGACTAGCCCCTTTTTTCAGTGTGATTATTTATGACAGGACACATTGCGTGAATTCAGCCATGTTCAATATTCGTAATACATCTATATCCTGAAGAGTAGAACTATTTGTCGGCATCATTTTAAAGGCCGCAGCAATCAGTTATTCAATAATGGCAGCTACTTGTTTCGCATTTGTAATCATAACACACACTATGCAGTGCACCGTTAGACACTGGTGTATTGTGCATTGGCAAATGCTGCAAATAAAAAAATAAAATAAAATAAAAATAAAAAAAACTAAGGAAGTATATTTTTTCCCAGATGATACTTAAAGTGTTATGAGTACAGATAAAATCCTTTAATTTTTATTTGCAGACATGACTTAATCTTCCCTCCAAACTGTTGCCTGACGACCACTGTTATTACTTTCCTGTCTCTCCCAGCATGTCCTGAATCCATCTCTTCACCTATTCCATTGTTCTCTTTGGTAACGATCAGCCTATATTAAGTCCCTCTGAAAATAACACCGAACAGGGTAGTTTTGAGCTTATGGCACCGAAATCCCAGTCGGAATGACAGTAATTCAATTCCCCGTCTGGTCATCCACATTAAAGTTTTTCGCGTTTTCTCTTAATCGCTTAAGGCAATTGCTGGGATCGTTCCCACGAAAAGGACACTAACAATTTTCGCTCCTTATTATTATTATTAGTAGTAGTATTATTGCTATTATTTTTTTAATCTTCAGTTGTCTGACTGATGCAGTCTGCCACGAGTTCTTCTCCTGCACCAATCTCTCCATCTCATAGTAGTGGTTATACGCAACGTCTTCGATTATGTGTGTGATATATTCTAATCTTGGCCATACTCAACACTTTGTACCCTCTACAACTCCCTCTATTTAGTACCAAGCCAGTTATTTACTGATGTCTTAACCAGCCCTATCATCCTGTCCCTAATTCTTGTCAATGTTTTCCACAAATTTCTATTTTTGTCGATTGTGCAGAGAACCTCCTCATTACATATCTTAACAGACCACCTAAATTTCAGTCTCCTTCTATGGTACCACCTCTCAAACATTACGAGTCTCTCCTTCTTCACTGCCCCCATATTTTGCTTTTTTGCTTCCATGCACCGCTATACTCCAGACGTACGTTCGCAGAAATTTCTTCCTGAGATCAAGACCAATATTTAATGCTGATAGACTTAATTTTGCCCTGAATGCCCTCTTTGGCTGTGCCAATTTGCTTTTTTTTTTTTTTGTTCATATACCATCCTTGCTTTGTTCGTCATACGTTATTTTGCTTCCTTGATACCATAATTCCTTCGTTCCTTCAGTTCTCCAACTTTGATGTCAAATTCATCATTAACCTCATCATTTTTGTCTGTCTTCGGTTTACTCTCAGTCCACATTCTGTACACAGTAGACCAGTGGTCGTCAAACTTTTTCGCTCAAGAGCCAATACTAATATTGTAGGGCGACATCTCCGGCCGCGTAAGCATTGGGGGGGGGGGGGGGGGGGAAGAGTGCGGAAGAGAGATGAGGGTAAAGAGGCCCATCAAAGAAAAATTGCATTTTTACCAAACCATGGGTATTGACAGAAGCTTACCACTTACAAGCTTTGAATCTAATGTGTGTGAATTCCTAAGGGACCAAACTGCTGCGGTCACCGTTCTGTAGACTTTACACACTGCGTAAACTAACTCACACTAACTTATGCCAGTGGCGTAGCGTGGTTGAAAAAGTTGGGGAGACTCTGCAGTGATTATAGGGAGACAAAGTGGTACAATAAACAATAATTTAAACAAATGAAATAAAATGTAACAAATAAAACAACAACAACTACTACTACTACTACTACTACTACCACCACCACCACCACCACTACCACCGCCACTAATAATAATAATAACTTGTTCAAGAAACGATGGCAAATTTGTAGAGCTCCAGCAGCAAGAGAAGAAGTACTTATATTTTCTTGTACACAAGTGCAATGTGCCTGTCTGTTCTTTCCACGAATAACTCGGTCGACAAAGATCTGATCACTGGATAGCTCTCCAAGTAGTGCCTTTTCTATTAATAATGTGCTCAAACACGACAGCCGGATGATGGACATTGAATTCCTTAAATAATTCTTCACTCGTTTAAGAGTACTCATGCTTCGTTCACTGCTTGCTGTAGTTGCGGGTAGTGTCAAAACCATACACAGGAACTGTGTTATTTCTTCATAAACGGAGTTTAGATCATTGTTGACAATGTACTTTAAGAGGATTCTTGGAGACAGTGTTTTTTCTCATCAGCGTATATGTTCCACAGTTCATTTTCAAGTTGTTCTTGTTTGAAAAAAGGGTACTGTTCTAATAATTGAAGCAGTTTCGACTTTGGGAATTCTTTTTGCTAGTTCGGGAAACACTTTTCGTTCAAAAGTTCAACAAACTGAAGTTGGGGAAAGTCTTGAAACCTTCTTTCCATCTGAACAATTTGCAAATCCAGTATCTCGTAAGTTAGTGTTCTGAGAGATGTCTTTTGACTGTCACAGAAGGATAAATTTCCATTCAAACACATGCTGCATTTAATGCATTCATCAACGAATGTTTCCTCTCTTAATTGTCGTAAGTTTCTCAAAACAATTCTTATTTCGTCGTGGCAAGCAGTTGATTGAAGAACATTAAAGAGATGATCAACATAAACAAAGCACTCTCGGTAGAAACAAAGCAAGTAGACAAACGTAGGATCATCCATCTTTCGTTTCATTACCACAGCACAGCTCACAGATTCTGGGTCCCACTGAGAGTCTGTATCATTAAATATATAATTAAAAACACTATATAGCCCTGAGAAATGACTACATGTTGTTGAAACTGCCCTGGAACGAAAGTTCCGGCGAGTGTTGCTTGCATGTGGCAGTTTAAATCCTTTCTCAGTTAACAATACAGTTCGTTTTGATGATTTGCTGAAAACCGAATCGAATGCAGTAAGATCACTTACAAACATGCGTACTTGTCGTATGATTTTGGAGGAATGTAACAGTACCAAATTCAGTTGGTGTGCGTAACAATAAATAAACAGCGCATAGGCACAGAACTGCTTTACCAATTGTTGTAGTCCTCTTTCTCTGCCCGTCGTTACTGAAGCGCCATCATATGTTTGACTAACCACTTTTCCTTCCACATTCCATTCTTTCAACACTGCATGAATAATATTTGACAAACCTTCAGCAGTTTTATCTCCAGAAACATCGTAAAATCCTCAATTTTGTCTGCAATACAGTACCTGAATATTGTACTCATTTGACTCTTGCATGACACGTCTAATGTTTCATCAGCCTGAATCGAAATGAAATTGCAGTTCTGAATTTCAGATTTTATTTTCTCATTAACTGCCGGAGTTATCATTTCTATTACATCATTCTGTATATCAGGAGAAGTTCCTTTAAAGGTTGAAGGTGATGACAGATAGTCTCGGATTAACTGCTCTCCTTGAGCTAGTAAATCCAACAATTCCAGATAGTTACCTTTGATGCTGGAGGATTCGTCTTCTCGATGGCCGCGAAAGGCTAGTCCTTGTTTACAAAGAAATACAATTGCCTGAATAAGACGAGCCAATACTCTCCTGCTGGATGCAACTTATTTGTTGTATTTTATTGCTGTCAGACGAGCGGCTTCAGAAAGGGCGTGCTCAATTCTACTTTGCCTAATAACTGAAATGATTCTTTGTTCTGCAGGTGACATTTTGATATCTGATGAATTTGTGCTTTCCTGTCAAAATTCTTTATTGTACAAATGCCCTCATTACATCATTCCTTTTCACCACCAAAGGACATATTTAACAATATAATATATTACTGGCTACATTCGCAATCAGCCAAGCACACTTTTCGTATCAGGCTGTCTGAAAAGTGCGTTTGTGTTTGGTTTCACTTAAAACTACACTGATTATAGAAGTAGATCGTTTGTCCTTCCATTCTCACTTTTTTTCGTGTGTTAATGTAGAAAAAGGCGTTTTTAATAAAAATTCTATAAGGTGTTCAGTTGCTGGCTCACTCATGTTGGCGCTAAAATCACACAAGAATGAGTATGAACACAAACTGCGCGACTTCACTTCCGTGTGCAGAGCCTAGTCTCGATACCTGTTAGCAAGTGCAGCGCACCGGCCGTCGTTGAAGGGGTGAAGTGGAGGGGAGCCGAGAATGCTCAGGCGCACACAGCCAGGTAAGGGAAGGGAGGCAGAGACTGAGAGCAGTCGAGTCTCAATCAAGTAGATACACCATACTCAGGGTTGCGGCGGCGTGGGCTACAAAGCTGATGTCTTCGCACATTTAGTGCTCTCAGTAGAAAGTTGTTTATATTTTTGTTATGAATTATTGTTGCACCTTTTTTAAGCACGAATACAGGGGAGACTAAGTCTCAAAGTCTCCCCTCACGCTACGCTACTGACTTATGCTAAGAACAACATACACGTCAATGCCCGAGGGAGGACTCGAACCTCGGCGGGAGGGGCCGCGCAATCAGTGACATGGCGCCTCTTAGTATTAAATGTATTATAAGATACCACGCTAAATATCTTTAAGTGAAAAAGAAAATAACATATAGGAACTAGACACAATTTTGAAGGCTTACGTACTTACGTAGTGAACTACTGCCCGTACCTAAGTGAACAATATGGCCGCTGCTATTCTAACAAAATCCCATGTTTGTTGACTTGCAGGAACATTTTCCAGGCATCTTCAGGTCTAGTATCTGAAAGGATACCAAGCGGTTGCAGAAGATCTATTAGGCCAAAAATAACACAACAAAGACGGTTTTAAATAATATAAGATAATTATTTGAAAACTGTCACAAAGGGATAGGATGGTGGGTGATAGCTTTGTGTATAAAAGGGCTTAGAAGTCAGTTTCATTTGTTGTATGACGCGTGTGTTTCAAAGTAACTGACTCTTAGTTTGATAACCAACTTGGTCACTTTTCCCGACGAGTAGTGTGCAGATTCTTAATAGGACGCCATGTTGGCATTAGTGATCCCGAGAAGATACTAACAAACTAATGCATGTAAGAAGGAACTACATTTGTAGGCCAAAAAACGTTGTTTAGACTTTGATATACAAGTAAGGCAATAATGATAATAAAAATATAAATAACTTACCTTACATCAAACGACACAAACTAAAAAAAAAAAAAAATTAATAACAAATGACGGAATAAGCTTCCTCTGTCAGACTCAATGGAAACAATGGCCATAAGTATTAGAACTAGTCTAACTACTTCTCGGCTGGCAGCATTTCTGTTCAGGGCAAAAAATATGCTGTGACATTTTTCCCGTCCTGGCGACTTTACCAAACATTCCCCTTGCTACTAACTAGCATGTTGTAACCCTTAACTGTCAACGGCGTTCCCGCAATGGTAACACCGATTCCCGTCAGATCACCGAAGTTAAGCGCTGTCGGCTTCTCTAGCACGTGGATGGGTGAGCGTCCGGTCTGCCGAGCGCTGTTGGCAAACGGAGTGCACTCAGCCCTTGTTGGGGCAAACTGAGGAGCTATTTGATCGGGAGGTAGGGGCTCCAGTCTTGTAAACTGACAACGGCCAGGAGAGCGGTGTGCTGACCACATGCCCCTCCATATCTGCATCCCGTGACGCCTATCTGCAGGGTGTGACATGGTGGTCGGTCAGCACTGTTGGGTCTTCCGACGCCTGCTCAGATCGAGTATAGCTTAGATATTACTTAATAAGAGTAACTGCAGTATCAGACAGGATCAAAAATATTTACTAAATATTTTGAATGTCTTTTTTCCTCTGCACATTGCATTGTATTGCGGGAGCCTTAATTTTAGTTCATATTACTTGCCACAAACATGCACAGATGTGTAACTCTTCAGTCTTTCCTGGCGGATATGTTGTAAATAGTCTTCATGGGTTTGCCGCCGGATCACGTTGTGCAAATTCCATAATATTTTCTCGGAGCAACTGTCCGACATCTTCAGGTGGTTCAACCTTGCTGGTGGCTAGGTACGACTGATGGTATCCGCAAGTTGAGACCGCGTTTGTAGAACACGCGCGCGAAGAAGGCGCAGGCGCGGAAATCGCGCATGCGCAGTGATTTGCAGACAGATAGTGCCATATTCATAAATAAAAATCATTCATACAGCCAGTGTGGAATTTTCTTTGAAAAATGTCGAAGTTTGGCTGTGGTTGCCCGCCCTACATAACAACATATTCAAACTCCCTCTAGCGAAAATCGCAGAGCGGCTCTCCTGCGCGTGCGCTGTACGCTCGCTGCGTTTGCCAACAGTGCGGCCAGACGTTGCTCACCAACGGTCGCACTAGACCAATGTTATGACGGGCCTGTTATCGAAGAATCTTGATTTTGGCGTCGTGATTTAATACTAGCCAATGCAGGGTTACAGGCTGTGCTCCGTTGAAATCCCGAATATGATATCCTGCTATGGTTTAGCAAATAGACGTAACCTGCAAGTCCATGCCCTCTACGCTGAAAAATACCCACAGTGGAGAATGCCCTATGATAAGCTGTTCAGCAGACTTTTTCAGCGTCTGAGGGACACAGGTACCTTTGCTCTTTGGAAGACTGACAGTAGAGGGCCCCAGACAGTCCATACTCCTGACTGGGAGGGGCATCTACATCTACATCTACATCTACATTGATACTCCGCAAGCCACCCAACGGTGTGTGGCGGAGGGCACTTTACGTGCCACTGTCATTACCTCCCTTTCCTGTTCCAGTCGCGTATGGTTCGCGGGAAGAACGACTGTCTGAAAGCCTCCGTGCGCGCTCTAATCTCTCTAATTTTACATTCGTGATCTCCTCGGGAAGTATAAGTAGGGGGAAGCAATATATTCGATACCTCATCCAGAAACGCACCCTCTCGAAACCTGGCGAGCAAGCTACACCGCGATGCAGAGCGCCTCTCTTGCAGAGTCTGCCACTTGAGTTTATTAAACATCTCCGTAACGCTACTTTTTGCGGAAGAAACTGATAGGACTAGTATGCGACGATTTGCAACAGCAGAAGGCGTATCTCACTTTCTTATCTGGGGGGGGGGGGGGGGAGGTTACTGTTGTGGTTGGCAGGAGAGCCAACACCGTGTTACTAGAGGAAGCCGAAAAGCACGCGTTTTAGCTCACGCAGGCTGGCGTGAGTTCTGGAACAGGACAAGAAAATTAGAATTTAGAAAAAAGGGACGTAGCTGGTGGAATACTTAACTTTAATCCATTAATAGTGAACGTCGCTCTGGACGGTACATTATTCTCAGTATCAATAGTAACTGGTAATGGCGCCTTGCTAGGTCGTAGCAAATGACGTAGCTGAAGGCTATGCTAACTATCGTCTCGGCGAATGAGAGCGTATTTAGTCAGTGAACCATTGCTAGCAAAGTCGGTTGTACAACTGGGGCGAGTGCTAGGAAGTCTCTCTAGACCTGCCGTGTGGCGGCGCTCGGTCTGCAATCACTGATAGTGGCGACATGCGGGTCCGACGTATACTAACGGACCGCGGCCGATTTAAAGGCTACCACCTAGCAAGTGTGGTGTCTGGCGGTGACACCACATTCCTCCCCCGCCAATCGGCGTACGGTTGTGGCATAAGGCTTCCGCCCGCCGTGGGGAGGACCCCATGTTGACGTATCCGACGAGGTGGGGAGCCTAACAACAGGCGAGGCTGTGCCACCCGCACCCTGCCATTCGGACCGCGGGGAGCGAGGAAACGCCTGAAAACCTGCTCCAGGGTGCACGCCAACATGCGGTGTATGCGCCCGCAGAGAGACAGGAGGGGCCGAAGGGTCGACATCCATCGGGCGGGGGCACCCGACGGGCGAAGACGACATACGGTCCGGAGCGGGTAAGAGTTCCACGTCGGAGGACAACTGGTCACGGGAAGCGATCGGCGGCGCGTGACCCAGGGAGGCGCCCCGCGGTTGCAGCGACGCGTCCACTGCGGGCGTCGCCGGCGGGAGAACAGGCGGCGGCGCGTCGCCATGGGGCAAAATGGAAGGCAGCGTCGGTAACACCTGGGGCTGAGGCGAGCCAGTAGATGGGTCCCCAGGGCGCTGACCAGACGGCACCGTCGCTGAAAGCAGACGGGGAGCGGCAGATCCCGTGCGATGACAGAGGCGCAGCTGATTGAGATGCCGACGCACCTCACCAGAGGCCCCCAAAACCAGATACATAGCGCGGCCGAGGCAGCGAAGAATGCGCCCTTCGAGCCAACGCCGTGACCGTCGATAGTGGCGGTAGTAGACAACGTCGCCTGGGGCAAAAGCAGGTGTCTGCCGCTGCACAGGAACCTGATGCGGCGGATGTAGCAAAGACATCAAGTTTCGATGAGGGCGACCGTGGAGCAACTCAGCCGGCGAGCGACCATCGCGGAGCTGAGAGCGATACGAGGACAAAAAGAGCAATAACGCGTCCTCCCGAGAATGTGACTCTTTCAACTTCAACATCTGTGACTTGAAAGTCCTGACCAATCGTGCAGCAGCATCGTTTGACTGTGGCGAAAACGTCGCAGACGTCAGATGTTGAATACCATTGGCCTTGCAGAATGACTGAAATTCTGCGGACAGGAATTGTGGGCCATTGTCGGAAACAATAGTCTGTGGAAGACCTTCAATGCAAAAGATAGCAGATAACGCTTGGATTGTGGCAGATGTCGTGGAAGACATCCAGACAACAAAAGGAAAATTACTGAATGAATCTACCACAACCAACCATCGAGCATTCCAGAATGGACCAGCAAAATCGATGTGTAAGCGGTGCCAAGGGGAAGTGGCTTTTGGCCATGCAAAGAATTTCCGCGATGGTGCTGATTGTTGTTCGGCACACACCATGCAAGAAGAGCACATATCCATAATCGCGGCATCGTTTCCGAACCAAGTACAGTGCTGACGAGCAAGTTGTTTCGTTCTCACTATACCCCAATGTTCTTGGTGGAGAAGCTGTAAGACAGAGGACTGTAACGAACGTGGGACCGCGACCCTGGACTGATCATTATCAGAACGCAACAGCAAAACACCACATCGTACAAAAAGTCTCTCCTGGTGAGCAAAAAATCGGCGAACCAACGGATCCCCGATCCGTGACTTTGACAAGGGCCATTGCGTAGCAACAAAACGCAGAACGGTAGCAAGGACAGGGTCGGCAGCTGTGGCTGTAGCTACACGACGAAAATCAATCGGAAACGATTCGACCACGTCATCGGTTTCCGAATCAATGAACATGCAAGCAAGTTTGGAAGAATCGAATACTCTATCCTCAGCAACAGGCAAACGGGACAACGCATCAGCGTTTCCGTGCTTAGCAGTGGACCGATACAAGACATCGTAGCGGTACTGCGAGAGGGAAATAGACCAGCGAATGAGTTTCTGCGCTGTACGTGGAGGTACAGGCTTGGTCGGATGAAAAAGCGATGTCAAAGGTTTGTGGTCTGTGATGATGGTAAAGTGACGACCATACAAGAAATCATGGAACTTTGTAACACCAAATACGAGAGCCAATGCTTCTTTCTCGATCTGTGAATAATTTCTTAGCGCAGACGAGAGCAATTTGGACACAAAGGCAATAGCGCGATCGTGCGATCCATCTTTGTGCGCAAGCACAGCACCGATCCCGAAATCCGATGCATCCACCATCAACAAAAGGGGCTTCTGGGGATCTAATAGCGTAAGGAAAGTATTGGAAAGCAACGCCGATTTCGAATGGCGAAAGGCGCGTTCGCATTCCGTCGTCCAGACGAACGGAACACCTTTACGGCGTAAGCGATGAAGCGGAGCTGAAATGGAAGAGGCATGCGGCACATATCTGTGATAATAGTTAATTTTTCCCAGCACACTCTGTAGCTGCTTCAAATTCTGCGGAGAAGGCAAGTCTTGTATGGCACGGAGGTGCTCGGGACTGGGATGTATGCCTTGGGCATTGAGTACATGTCCCAGGTAGGGCAAGTCACGAGCAAAAAACACACATTTGTCCTTCCGCAAGCGAAGACCATTTTGTCGCAAGACCTGAAATAATGTTCTGAGATCGGCTAAATGTTCTTCTTCCGTCTTTCCGGAGATCACAATATCGTCCAGATAGTTTTCTGCAGTAGGGACCGATGCACAAACAGTTTGTAGATATTGCTGAAACAATGCAGGGGTGGATGCACACCTGAATGGCAGTCGTTTGAATCGATACAAACCAAGATGCGTGTTAACCACCAAAACGCGCTGAGATTCTTCATCCACCGGTATTTGCAAGTACGCATCTGCTAGGTCCAACTTCGAAAAATATTTACCCGGGTACAGTTTGTCAAAAAGATCTTCCGGGTAGGGTAAAGGAAGAGTTGCAATCACTAGTTGTGGATTCACTGTTGCCTTGAAGTCCACACAAAGACTCAATTTTCCGGAAGGTTTTTGGCAAAATTACTAAGGGTGATGCCCAGAGAGAAGCCTGCACACGTTCAATTACACCTTGTGATTCCAAATCGTGTAATGTGTTTGTGACCTGATCACGCAATGCGTGGGGAACATTGCGCGCTCTGAAAAATTTCGGTTGCGCATGTACTTTCAGTTCCAAATGTGCTTTGTAGTTCTTAGCGCAACCGAGGCCCGGTGAAAAAATGTCTGCAAATTCTTCACCTAGATGAGAAACACTGTCTGAAGGCACAGTCTGGTTCACTGATAGGACCTGATTTTCTATAGACAAGTTAAACAACTGAAATAAATCGAAACCAAACAAGTTCACTGCAGAAGAAGAATGAAGGACATAAAATGACACAAGTTTTGTTTGTCCTTTGTATGTTGCAAGAAGGCTGCACTGTCCTAATACAGGGATCACTTGAGCTGAATAGCTAGTTAACTTAACATTTGCGGCATGCAATGGATGTGCGTCCAGCAGTTTGTAAGTGTCTTGATTGATCAGTGAAACTGCAGCCCCGGTATCGAGATGGAATGGTATCACTTTGCCGTTAATGTCCAAGTCCACAAATAGTTTATTGTCCTGCTGACGACAAGAGCGACTGTCTCGTGCAACGTGAACTGACACTGGTACAAAATCACTTGCAACTTGATGGGAGTTCCGGCGATGTCGACGCACACTATTTGTGGGACAAACACCATCATTGTTAGAGAGAGTGGCACTGGGCAGAGTGGAATGAACTATATGAATTTCCATGGGTGAAGTTTCGCGAGCCTGAGTATCCTTGGTTCGATTCCGATTCCGGCGCGAAGCAAAGGGCCTGGAATGATTTTGAGTTTCCGATCTGAGCTGTTTCTGGCAAACACTTTGAACATGTCCTTTTTTATTACAATAAAAGCAAGTAGCTTGGTGTGATGGGCAATTCTCACGCGGGCGTGATTTTAGCACTGCATTTGCTTGCCGGTGCGGTGCACGTGGCTGAGAGCCTGGCGGCAGCGGCGCGGCCAGGCGCGAGGGCTTTTTACTGTTCCGTGCAGCTCGCCCGGCGGGCCGGTTAACCAGACACATGGGTGGCGAAGTTGCAAATGATTCCTGAGCAAAGTCAAGTGTGTCCTGCCGATCCAATATGTCCATCACTTGTTGAAGGGAGGGATTGACTAGTTTCAAAATCTGTTCCCTTATACGAACATCAGAAACGTTCTGTGCAATTGCATCACGTACCATAGTATCTGAATAAGGGAGTCTACATTGACACTCAAAAGCACAATCCCTAGTAAGGCCTTGTAAGGTTTCAACCCACTCCAGATTAGTCTGACCTGCCGTACGTTTTGTACGAAAGAAGGTATACCGTTTCGCAACTACATTGACTGATTCTTTGAAATATGCATCTAATGCAGACAAAATTTCGTCGTAGGACAAAGTTGTTACGTCGCGTTGGGGAAATAATTTGACTATCACATGATATGTTTGTACGCCGACCGAAGACAACAAAAACGGCTGCCGCTCGTTACCTTGAATTCTGTAAGCGAAGGGATGGAATCCAAATTGGCGTGACCACTCCGTCCAGCTTTCCAGTGCAGCATCAAAAGGACGAAAAGTTGGTGCAACTGCATGTTGTGGCTGCGTTAGCGGTGGAGCGGCGGCTGCCGCATCGTTTTCCATCGCACGTTCACCCTGAACGAGCTGTCCAAGGGCATCCAGTAAGGCCTGCGTCTGCTGATTCTGTAAGCAATAAAATTCGGACAGTACATCTGCAGATGGTGGCGAAGCCATTACACAAGTAAATCAGGGCAGTATAGTTAAGAACGCAGTGTTGCCTCATCGCCAATGTTGTGGTTGGCAGGAGTGCCAACACCGTGTTAATAGAGGGAGCCAAAAAGCACGCGTTTTAGCTCACGCAGGCTGGCGTGAGGTCTGGAACAGGACAAGAAAATTAGAATTTAGAAAAAATGGACGTAGCTAGTGGAATACTTAACTTTAACCCATTAATGGTGAACGTCGCTCTGGCAGAAGACATTTCTGTCAATGGCTGTTGCAGAGTGCGCTGCAGATCCACCGTTTATATCTAAAATTTTATTTACTGGTGAGGCAGGGTTAATAAGAGATGGTGTTGTGAATTTCCATAACCAGCGTGTATGGGCAAATGTAATGCGCAAGCAATTCAGGAAAGAGGGCATCAACATCGATTCTCAATCAACCCATGGGCAGGTGTACTTGGCAATAGATCAATAGGGCCATATGTGTTACCACAAAGGTTAACTGGGGCGCATTATTTAGCCCTTCTCATTAATGTCTCACCTACTTTGCTGGAGGCTGTCCAATACAGCAACGAATACAAATGTGGTTCATGCATGGTGGTGTACCAGTACACTTTCATCACAATGTGCGCCAACATCTGTCTCAGGCACTTAAGGATTGCTGGATTGGTCTGGGTGGAGGGAGAGGGGGCACATCTTGGCCTGCTCATTCCCTTAGAGTTTTGGCTGTGTGGACACTTGAAGGAATTGGTCTACACCATGCCAGTCAACGATGTGTAGACACTAAAGGGTCGCGTCTTTAATGCGTTCCAGAGCGGCGGCGCGGTTCTTTCCGTACCTTTACGACGGACCTGCACCTACCTGTGAACATTGTCTCAGCAGATCATCAGTAGGGAAGCCGAGTCAAACTTACTGTACTTCGGCGTGAACTATGTGTTGCATTTCTCGAAAACGTAATAGCTACAAAAATGCTGATTGTTTTAGATCGATAATGCTCGCCAAATATTAAGTCTGTCGGTACCAAATGCAGTCACAGTTTTTAGCCACCGACCTGCTCAATACGCCACGTGGAATATGTCTTTTCTCGTCACAAAATTCACTTAAAAATTCCGGAATTTCTACACGCCCATCGGAGTAATTATGTCGTCACTTTACCGCACTTTTGATGTATAAAACACTGCTAGATCCGGTCACTTATCATTTCCATCGGAACTACTACTATAAGACGTCCGAACTGTTTCATGGCTAGGCTCGCACTCTTCTCTAGAACACTCTAAGTCTTCTCTACCAGCCGATAAAAGCGAGCGAAGAATATTGCTTTACCATTGGTCAGTTTACTCAACAGCCAATAGCAAAACAACATTCTCCCGCGTCAGTCCGCGCTTTTCATCAATAACCAATGGCAAAATAGGAAACCTAACGACTGCACCTTTTACCGACGTAATTATCTAATACGCTGAAGTTTTGCTTATGCATAAAGTTATTTACTATTGTTATTTATACCTGAATTAACTTTCCCTTTACCAAAACTTACTTTACAAATCTATTCTACAAAAATCCCCTTTGTCCATATCCATACTTCTTCGAAATGTTCCCTACCTTCATATTAACCTTAAACCACACTCACGCATCATTCATACTGCCAAAACACATTTATAACGTTTTACAGACACAAAAAGACATAATAACACTTTATGAAAATACTAGAACAGTTTATGAAAAACATTCTATTACTTTAGTACACTCTAGTGGTCACAAACGAAACTAAAATCACAGTCTCCCTATCCAATATTGTCCTCTATCGGCTGATACATAAACTACGTGCGCGTCCAGTCTCGCGTCACCATCTGTCACTCTCCAGCTCTGAGACACATCTCCCACTTAACCGCCTCCAAGGCAGGATCGTTATACGGCGCTACGCCTCACCAGCAGGTACAACAGCAACCGGGTGTACTTCAAAAGGTGTGTCATTCCTTTGCCAGAGGACAGAGGGATGCATTGTCATGAACGGACACCACGTTGAACACCTCCTGTAAATTTGTGATTCTCATAGAAAGTATGCATTTCCGGACCCATGTTTATTGGACTCGCCTCACAAAGTATGTATTTCCGGACCCACGTTTAGGGTACTTAGTTTTCCTGTTTCGATGGGTACTACCACCTCTTAAAGTATTAGACACTTTTTTTTAACATGGAGAACTGGCTATGAGGAAGCTGTGTGTGAGGTGGGCACTGCAATTCCTCTTAACTGACAAAAATCGCATCCGGAGCAGCATTTCAGCACAGTGCTTGGTGATATTTAATCGCAAAGTGCAATACTTTTTGCACCGATTTGTGACCGCTGATGTAACCTGGATCCATCATTACACGCCACAGTCTAAAAGTCATTCAAAACAATGGACAAAGTCTGGTGAATGTGTACTGAAGAAGGCAGAGACCATTTTGTCTATTGGTAAGGTGATGGCCACTATTTTTTGGTTTTCCCCAGGAATAAACGTCACAGATTGCTTGGAATAAGGCAGAACATATCCGGGACCTATTATGCTTCGTTGTTGGATCATTTGAATCTTTCACTAGACTAGCCTCAAGTGACTTTTTCCCATTCCTTAATTTGAAACTTTTGCTTGCTGGGAAGAAATTTTCATCAAATGTGGAAGTGATAGTTACAGGCAACGAGTATTCTGCAGAGTTTGGCAGAATCTATTTCTCCTATGGGATTATAAAACCAAAGGATCTCTGGAACACGTGTGTAGTCCTCAGAAGAGACTCTGTCGAAAAGGCAGGTGAGTTGTTTACGAAATGAACATTATTTTCTTCCTTTTTTGCCAGATTTGTCAAACCAACCTCGTATATATTGAAAGGTGGTTACACTGAGTCACAGCGCCAGAGATTGCGGCAAAGTTTATTATTCCGCCGCCTCCACTGGTGCAGTAGTAGTTCAGAGGTTGCCGTGGGCAGTACTTGTTGAGAGGATGTCGAGAGCAGTACTAGTTCAGAGGATGTCGAGCGCAGTTGTTGTTCTGTTGAGCGAGAGAGTAGATGCTGTTCGGTTGCTGTAATGTATAGATGAAAGATGTTGCAATGACAGTGTATTTTTCGTCAATATATATGGAGGTAAAAAAAAAAATTATTTCACATTTCTTTAATGACAATGCCTCTTGGTCACCGGTTCAGTCAACAACTGGCTCGTGTTCATGTATTAGACTTGTAATTCTGGTTTCTATGTGCAATTATAGTATTTCTGGTTTTTCAATTAGTTCATTGTAAATGGTGTTTAAAATATCTTGTCATATTGAGGAAGAACGATGCCAGATACATGTACGTTGAATCACACTACCACACGCAGAACAGTTACACTTGTGCTTTGTTGTTTTGTAGCTTTTATAGTTGCAGGGGACTTAATTAATCAGTTGTGTTAACGGAAATTTCTTGTCATTCTTTATTGATATTTTATGCTGTCAGATTGCGTACTAATACTACTCAGGGCCAACCGGTTACGAGACTTCGTAACCGGACACACAGCTACTAAAATTATTGCATTTTAAATAAGCCCCCCAAGCAATATCTCGGGTTTTCTTGGTTGTTACTCTGTTCACTGAAAATTATGACGATTCCTTGGTGCGACTGCGATTTCGGGGCTTATCTGTAGTTAGGACGGACAGGAACCTTTACAGAGCGGGGCCTAAAGAATGGCGTCAGTCTCATTCTGTTCCTTTCTCGTTCAGTCCTAGCCGAAGAACAGAAAGGAGCCGGGCTATCACCCTTGCGCACGGATTCCGTCGCCGATCCCCAATGCAATAAACATGGTAGCAGTGTACGTACCTACCACTTGTCCCCATTTCTCATACGGAGGCTCCCTCTCCTTAAGGCGCAACCGAATCAGAACTTTAGTTTACACTTGCCTGTGGAAAAAGAAAATTTATGATGGCTTGCTGATTCTGCGTTCAGCTTTACATGACAGCTCTGTCATGTAGTACACTAAATAATACAGCCATGCTATAATGTGGGTATGTACATCTATCTTCAATCCCAGACACATCAGTCGAAGAAAGAAAATTCCATTTTGTGCACTTGCGTAAAGTGGAAAAAGCGTGAAATTTCAGAATCTTAAACATGTGCTCACCAGGATTGGGACCTTCTCAATGTCTAGGAGTGCAACATAGCATCCCGTGCAGTCACAGATCTACGAATTCTGCATTTCATTTGACATGCGGCACAACAAAAACTGGAGAGACGACGACTGCCTTGGTTCAGTCCTAGGCTGCTAATAAAGGTTTGCACCGGCCAATTTGAGGATGATTTCGGGAGGTTTCATCTAGTCGTATGTTGGTCCTAGGCTATACTTTACCTATCCAATCCGAAAAACGTTGTTTTCAAAACATGTTTCAGGTACACGATATCGCAGTCCCTTTGTTGTCGAGAAATATGATGCAGTGTTCCTTCAGACATGCATGCACGACTGGAGGAACCAGCACTGCGGTGACTACAGCCCATATGAAATACATGAAACGTGTTCGCAGTTGCGAATATGGACAACCATCCGCTGTATAATGGAATGAAGACAAAGAAAATTTTCGCTGATCCCTTCGCTCGGTTTCTTTTTATTACAGACGGCAACCAGTCCTCTGAACAAACACTCTGAGCTACCGTGCCGGCAATCATTAAGCTATCCGAGACGCTTCACTGCCAGACCCATGTGTCTCAAATCATCTGTCTAAAACCTGCACTTGTGCATTCGTTATGCGTATTCTCATGCAAGAGAGACAATTCACCTGAAAGTTTTTTGCCCGGTGTTGGCAAATAAACGCAGGTCCGTAGTAGAATTGCATCGTACTTCAGCAACACAGGCACTGCATTAAGGTATTTATGCGCCGACATAAGGCAAGCGATTTTCATTTAAAATGTCTCTCCCATACGGGAATATACATTATGAATGTACAAGTGCAGGCTGTAGACACATGGTTGACGCCTTAGATGGATGTTTGGGTCTGGCCTTGGAGCATGCTCGGATAGCCTAATGGTAAGGGGACCGCTCGCGACAAGCGGAAAATCACGGTTCGAGACCCGGTCCTGCACAAATTTTCATTGTCTATGTAGACATCACATGACAGCTGTCCATATTCGTAATTGTGAATACGTTTCATGTATTTCATACATTTCAGTTACGTCAGCCGACACTAAACAATAGAAATCATAAGAGTAATGCAATAAATCCATCTACGTGATGTTTTATATGCGGGAAAAGTGTCGTAGATGGTGCCAAAGCTGAATAAGCTTTATTTAAAGCTTATTTCTTTTTTACTGCTTAGAATGCTATTAAAGCGGCATTTTTGTTGAAATCTTCACAGGATTTGCTCAATTACTCTTACTTTTTTTCCTATTTCATATTTTTTATTTTCTGTTTCAGCCGAACATTATGGATGTGTAAATAAATTATTTTTATGAATATTTTCTAGCTTTGCTTCATAACGCGTACATAGCCCTCATTTAATCATATGAGGATGTAATTTCTGATCTGTGTATAAAAAAGGTGGTATGCATATTCACATTACTAACGTAGAAACAAGTTTATATATCTCCAGGATGCCAGGAGTTGAAGTGGGTCCACAACTTTATCTTTAATGAAAGAAATCGTTGAAATACATTGTAAGTTATTTTAGGAAATTTATTTTATTTATCGATGGTGACTAGTTTCGAACTTGCGTCCATTCTCAAACGATCCGTCCTCGTAAGTGACTGAACGCAGTTATATATACATGTGTGGAACAACCACAGCAAATAATCCAAATGGTAATACAGATACTTTAGCATATAGCAGACAAGTTACACTCAATTATAACTTGTCTACTGTATGCTAAGGCATCTTGAGTTGCAGTACTTGTTTTGAAGCTGTTTCCATTTCATTTTTATCGGCAGGTTTCAGTTATTTCCATCCCAAATTCACAACATATCTTTGTGATTGATCACGCGGGCTCTGGCTTGACAGTTACTGACTGTAGGGCTTCCGATGCAAGTCCTCGAAAGTTTTTATAACCTTGTGTTTATCGGTATCAACATCTTCTCGGCCACTCCGAACGTTGCTAATGATAAGCTTGCCTCTTGATTCACTGGAACGAAGGACTCTCATGTTTACATTGATTTTGAAGGTCTCCTCGCTCACCCTTGTGTTCTGTGGTCACGATCTCTTCTCAACGCCTTCATTCTGTTTTTGTTGAGGTCTCTGTATTTGGGCCAGTTTCTGTCAGGGTTTCGCCTTTCTCCTGAGCAGTTCCTGTTTCGAGGCTAAATGTTTGTGGAGTGCAGCGACATTCTCTGCTGCTGTTCGAATACTGTTGCTTTCCATCATACGTTTTCTCTCGAGTTGGATATTAATATGGAATCTGGCTCTCAATAAGCCTATGGTCGCTACCTATGTTGAAGCGATTTATGAGTGATATATCTGATCAAATTCGGTTGTTCGATGTGAGGATGTAATCTGTTTCATTCTTAACTGTGTCCTCAGGCTCTTCACAGGTACACTTCCTTTTTCGACTTTCCTTGTAAAATCTTTTCGTGCAATATAAACGCTCTTCGTTAAGAAAATTTATCATTAGTTAACCTCTTTGGTTTCGTGTTGAAAGTCCAAAATTTCTAATGAAAGGACGGTCTTCTGTGGACTTCAGTCCTACCTTATTAAGGAAAATGCGCTGGTTTCAGAATTTTTTGCAGTTGTCAGATACTCGTTGAACTGTTCTAGTTCTTAATCGATAGGGGTGGAAGTAGGTGCGTAGGCAAAAATGATTTGAAGGCTAATCTTGGCATTCAACTCTTGGATCATATAGATCACTCTGTATGGAAAGGACGTGGTCTTTGTGATAAGATTTTCCCTCCTGTCGTGAATTAGCAGGGCTGCGCTACCAATATACGAATATACATATGGGTTATTTTGAAAAAAGGGATGCCCAGACCTCGCTTTTGAGCCCTGTGTCATCGATTCCGACTGTGCCCCAGTTGATGTACTGCAATTCATATTCTAAGCAACCGAGAAGTCCTTCGAGTTTTATAGTGCGAATATTACATACTGCAATATACAAAATTTCTTTCAAATTATTCCCATTCCCTTTGGGTCTGTTTTGTTGTTTAATTTGATTAGTCGACTTCTTGTAACCCACTCCCCTTCTCCAGAATCCATGGGGTACTATTTCCTTTGTGTTTAATTTGTTATTAAATTTGATTACTCGATTTTTTGCTATTCCTCTCCCCTTCTCCAGAATCCACAGGCCAGTCTGACATTTAAGTGCAAGATTCTGAGGCTCCATCTCTGCTTGCCTGGGGTATGATTGTTTTAAAGTTTGCAATTTTCGTTCCAGGAAGGTTTCGACCATACTTTACATACTTTTAGGTTGAGTAGAGGTGGAGAGCTGTGTAGAAATTAATAGAGATTTGGATCGATAAGGGATTAATGGCACGTTCCTCTCTGTACATGCAGGTGAGAAAGAACCAGCGCTCGTACAGGGCAGGGTCGCCACTCCATGAGAAGATCCTTCTCCCACTGGACCGTGACAAGGCACCACTACGACCATGGTAGACGCATTATATGTTGATAATTGTTCTATGAATGCTATAGTAGGTAGATGCATCTTTGGGGACTAAATTGAAAATACTCTGCGCCGACTGTGGAGTGCTGAGCTTGGTTCTCTTTGTTTGAAAAGCTCTTCAACACAGGTGCTCTTAGATTTTATTGACAGAGCATCGGAAGTAATAATATTGTAATCAATATGAGGAGATTATTTTTGTCGTGCTTTCAATATTTTTAGACTACATTACAGTTTTGCTTAAGGATGACTTATTCTAGACATTACTGGGAATGTTCTCTATTCGTTTTTACATTTCCTTTCAAGTTAGCTGGTTTGAGTTTTTCCATGGCTTTTTCAATCCGCTTTTTGGGACTGTATGTTACTCATAGCTTACAAAGTCTCTCTGTGGATGTTCACGTGTTGCTGTCAATGCCGTGTTGTTATCTATTCATTTGTGTTCCTGTTTTATGAGGATAGTGCCAGTGTCAGTGTTCTTACGAAAAATATCCTCAAAGTCTATAACGTTCAAAGGCAAGAAAACACAAATAATTGTAACAGTTACTGATTTATAACGTTTATTCTGCAGGTGACCTATGGCGTCACTGGATGCGGATATGGAGGAGCGTGAAGTCAGCACACCGCTCTCCCGGCCGCCGTCGTCGGTTTTCGTGACCGATACAGAAGCATTGCCCCAGTTTAATCACCACTCCACTGCAGAGATGACTGATATACAACAGATATTAGATGGAAACATAGTACAGCACCAGTTCCAATTTCATTTTCTAACAGCACTACCATTTCCAAGCACCAAGACCATTATCATGTTGTTATGAGCTCAGCGTCGTGTAGGTACACAGATGCAGCCTGCATTGATGTCTACCTGTTGTAGAATCCTTGAACACATTCTGAGCTCAAACATAATAAGGCATTTCGACAGAATGACCTCCTAATTAACCAGTATGGATTCCTAAAACGTCGGTCATGCGAAAACCAACTCGAGCTTTTTGCAGATGACGTTCTGAATGCCATGCAGCAAGGCTAACAGGTAGCTGCAGGATCTCATGACTCTGAGGCACACCAAGGTTTATATTCACAGATACCATTACATTGGCTACAAAACAATATTCGTGGCTGGACTGAAAATTTTTGCGTAGCCCATAGAAGTTCATTGTGCCGTTTGGTGTTCATACTGTGTTAACAGACATGGCAGAGAATATTAACGTTACTGTAATCTCAGACTATTTGTAGATGATGCAGTTATTTGCAATATAGTACTATCTGAAAAAAGTTGCACAGATTGTTCAGCCATGCCCGACATATTCGTAATAAGGAATGAGGAAAGCGGCATTTGTGTAGTTTATTAATTTTTTTTTTTTTTTGCAAAAACTTTTAATGCCTAGTCCTCATTTCCAAAAGATAACTAGCTATTTTCGGTTTAAGTGACAACCTTCTTCAAATCTATAAATAAATAAAAACGTACAGAAAATCGTCTTAGAAGAACGAAGTGAATATAAAGGATAAAAATGTTTGAAGATACAAAATACAAAAGTATACCCTACTACTCTGGTAAAAAATGACAGTATAATAACATCGTAGGTTCAGTTACAAAAATGAACCTACGTCGCAGTCGACTTTACAGTGTTTATCGACAAAAATTTTATGGTTTTAATGTACCCTGCCAAAACTAAAAGCGGCCTGAATACGACTGGATACACAACAGTAATTATCATTCTGTGACAAGGCTTCGTGTAGAAAGCAGCATTAGTAAGACAACAAGACTGACCCGGGCTGTACATCTGCAGAAATCCACAAAAACAAATATCTTAGCAACAAAACTTTTACGCCAGACCAAATAGTCTTAGACATTTTAAAATAACTGAAGGTGACAGCGTTACAAAGTTAAGAACGTATCAATCACAGTAAAACGTCAACATGTCACGTATGGAATAAATATCCTATGTAACAGTCATTTGAAAATGAACACAACAATTGAAAGTTTACCGTCTTGCCTAGGGACGCCAGATGAAAGTTGATGCGGTCAAGCCCTGAATCAAAATTGCGCAACGGATAACTGGGGAGAGGAGCTTGAGAGCGCTACCTAGAGAGCGTGTCCTTTCTGTACGATACTAGACAAGGGGCTGGAGGGCTCACACGCTGGTGTGTGGGTCCCTGCATTCTATAGCTTTTATTTTACTAAATTCCTTTAACTTGACTTCTTTGTGATTTTTAAGGTATGTTAAAGATTGATGACAGTTGATTTCCTATTTATTTTAAACATTATCACTCGACTTTACAGCGATAGCAGCAATTGTTTCAGTTTACAGATATTACAATTTTACAACTTATAGCTCGGGTATATTATATACTAATCTGCACGCACATTTCTACGGGTAAGACGGAATTGCGTTGGCCAAATGTATACCACCAAAGTCTCCCAATATTTTACATAGGACATCCACTATGTGAGGAGGATAACGGGCAAACTGGGGACCAGATACTTTAACACAGGGGGTCAAATTTCCGGAATTAAACGAGCACATTCATTACCTTACACAATCCGAAGCTGGACATAAAAGAATTAGTACAAATATTCATCTCTTCCATGCGTGAACATTGAGACAGACGCACTGAGGGCACGTCTGCTCACTTACCCGTCTTCTGTAACACCCCTCCTAGAATATGGCGGGCACCCGGAGGTCTTCCTGGGCCCCGGTGGAGGGGGTGGTCGAACCACTTGGTCGTGACCAACCCCTCCACCCAAAATCTTGTGACACTGTAAAGTCTTTGACTTTTACCTGCCTGTGCTGTCTCTCTGATCCCCTAGCCAGGAGTAAGGTTGGCACAACTATACTACAGAACTACTTCCCAACCAAGATTTGGCCACGCTTTACGGAAAGGTGTGAGGAGGATTGGGAAAGTTCATGTGCAGATTCACAAACACGTACAAGAAATGCATAATACACGACACATATAGATACGTATTATGAAGCCTGACACATTTCTTTCCACCCGTCCACATGGGTTCTGTTGCACCCGCGGCCGGCCGCGACGTGTAATAAAATTGGCTGCGGAGCCGCCTCTGTTTCTATTTCCCGGTGCGAGCGAGCAGCGAAACCTGCTGCTTATAGAGCGGAAACTACTGTACCGTTTCACAATATACCGTAACACCGAAAACATCGATGTGACACTGTAAAGTCGACTGTGACGTAGGTTTATTTATATGCATGAAGGTCTTTACTTACGACGTTTTATATTGTCATTTTTTACCAGAGTTGTAGGGTACGCCTTTGTGTTTTGTGCCTTCCTCAAACAGTGTTGTCTTGTACACTTACTTTGTTAAGCGGTTTTTCTAAGGCGACTTTCTGCATTTTCTCTTTTTTAGCTTGTTCATAGGTCGGAAAATCGTGTTACTTACAACTGAAACTAGCTAGTCATTTTAATTATCTTACGTAAATGTGGTCTAAGCATTAAAAGATTTTTGAATTATTTTAGGTTTTAATGAACAAAAATGGTTCAAATGGCTCTGTCCACTATGGGACTTAACATCTGTGGCCATCAGTCCCCTAGACTTAGAACTACTTAAACCTAATTAACATAAGGACATCACACACATCCAAGCCCTAGGCAGGATTCGAACCTGCGACCGTACCAGCAACGCGGTTCCGGACTGAAGCGCGTAGAACCGCTCGGCCACAGCGGCCGGCGTTTCAATGAACATCTTCATAAGATTTTAAAGTGGTGTAACGATTGTGAGTTTGCTTTAGATGAGCAGAAATTTAAAATTTTGCATTTTACAAAACACAGAAACGTCGTATCCCATGATACCGTATCAGTGAGTCACATTCGTAATCAGTCAACTCATACGTATGCCTGGGTGTGAAAATATGTATGGATATGACGTGGCATTATCACATAGGATCAGTAATAGGTAAAACAGGCGATAATATTTGGTTCATTCGCAGGCTACTGGTAAGTGTAATGTGTGTACAAAGCAGACTATTAATAGAATACTTGCGCCCTTCCTTAGAAAATTTGCTCTAGTGTGTGGCGTACACGTCAAATAGGATTTACAGGCACTTACAGGACAGCACAAATTGTCGCAGATCTGTATGGCTCATAGAAGAGCATCACCCAAACGTGAGAAACCTGAAATGGCAGACGCTTGAAGGAGAAAAAAAACCGGAAGATTTGGGTTTAGCGTCTGATCGATATCGAGGGTATTAGAGGCCGATCCTCAGCAGTTTGGTCCCATAGGAACTTAGCACCACCTTCCTTCCAGCGGTAGCACAGTTGTACCTCTCCAAGACATTGGATGAATGAGACAGCTCCTCAGGTCGCCGCCATACTCGCCAACGATGGTCACACGGGGTGGCACAGAAACGCGATTCACTGTTGAACACAATGCGACGCCATTCATCGGCAGTCCGCACTTCTCAGTCACAACAGTAATCCAAACGTAGCCATTGTGATGTAAACTAGGGCTGCTGGTAAAATAACGATTCTTCTCCAGTAGATGTCGATGTATAAATGTGGTGTTGCCCGCAATATATCGATTTCAAAATTGCAATATCGAGTGCTGATATTTGTATTTTACATTAGATTTTTTCACAATTTTCGGTACATATTGAGTCTCACTACTTTTTGAGCTTCCGTCAAGTCGAATTCTCTTTGACTGTGTGAAGCAAGTATCTGTGGCAAAAAAGAAGAAGTCCGATTGCTGTGTGTGTGTGTGTGTGTGTGTGCCGGGGGGGGGGGGGGGTGAACAGATGACAATTTTTCCGATGTGAAGAAACAGCCACCAGTTGCATAAAAGAACAACTTTTTGACGCAACTAGTGTGCTATTTCTTCACATTGGCCTTCTTTAGAAACAGATGTTGAAAGTGATGAACAAATATCTAAATGACATGATTGGTCTCTGTATTGGGCGGAGACGTGTGAGCCGAAATGCTGACGCAATCGGCGCTTGGCGCAACCAATAGAAACTGTAACGTTTAGTTTCACCACGCAGCTTTTGACACTACAATTGCTAGGCCACAGTCGTTGGCAGAAATTTAAAAAAAATTAAAAAAACGGGAAGTCGACATGAAGTGTTCCGGATTAATCCGATATGTTACGAAACTGGGCGAAGGACCTATCGGACACCTTTCATTGTGCCACTTACATGCAGTTACCATTGTTGGCATCTACCCTGATAGCTGAATGTTCAGCGTGACGGACTGCCGTCCTAGGAGGCCAGGGTTCGATTCCCAGCTGGGTCGGGAATTTTCTCCGCTCAGGGACTGGGTGTTGTGTTGTCTTCATCATCATTTCATCCCCATCCGGCGCGCAGGTTGCCCAATGTGGCGTCGAATGTAATAAGTCCTGCACCAAGGCGGGCGGACCTGTCCTGTAAGGGGCCTCCCGGCCAATGACGCCAAACGCTCATTTCCATACCATTGTTAGCAAAGTGGTTGTCGTTAGGCGTGACCGCGCATTGTTTTCCTTCAATTCTCGCTCTAAAGGCGATAGGTAGGCTGCTTGTTTGTTGACGTACAGAATATAATAAATCAATACTTAAATACACAGCTCTAAAATTGGCGCCGGCCGCGGTGGTCTAGCAGTTCCAGGCGCTCAGTCCGGAACCGCGCGACTGCTGCGGTCGCAGGTTCGAATCCTGCCTCGGGCATGGATGTGTGTGGTGTCCTTAGGTTAATTCTTGCTCTAAAGGCGATAGGTAGGCTGCTAGTTTGTTGACGTACAGAATATAATAAATCAATACTTAAATACACAGCTCTAAAATTGGCGCCGGCCGCGGTGGTCTAGCGGTTCCAGGCGCTCAGTCCGGAACCGCGCGACTGCTGCGGTCGCAGGTTCGAATCCTGCCTCGGGCATGGATGTGTGTGGTGTCCTTAGGTTAATTCTTGCTCTAAAGGCGATAGGTAGGCTGCTAGTTTGTTGACGTACAGAATATAATAAATCAATACTTAAATACACAGCTCTAAAATTGGCGCCGGCCGCGGTGGTCTAGCGGTTCCAGGCGTTCAGTCCGGAACCGCGCGACTGCTGCGGTCGCAGGTTCGAATCCTGCCTCGGGCATGGATGTGTGTGGTGTCCTTAGGTTAGTTAGGTTTAAGTAGTTCTAAGTTCTAGGGGACTGATGACCACAGATGTTAAATCCCATAGTGGTCAGAGCCATTTGAACCATTTTTTTTTTCTTCTAAAATTTACAGAGTGAAGCCGATATTTTCACGCGCCTGTGCGTCGATATTTTTCCGATATATTGACACTTTTCTACATCTACATCCACATGGATACTCTGCAAACCACACTTAAGTACCTTGCGGAGGGTTCATCGAAACACCTTCACAGTTCTCTATTATTCCAATCTCGTATAGCACGCAGAAAGAACGAACACCTCTATCTTTCCGTACGAGCTCTGATTTAAGTTATTTTATCATGGTTATCGTTTCTTCCTATGTAGGTCGGCGCCAACAAAATGTTTTCGCACTCGGAGGAGAAAGTTGGTGATTGGAATTTTATGAGAAGATTCCTCCGCAACGCAAAACGCCTTTATTTTAATGATGTCCATCCCAAACCCTATATCATTTCAGTGACACTCTCTCCCCTATTTCGCGAAGATACAAAACGTGCTGCCCTTCTTTGAACTTTTTCGATGAACCCTTTCTGGTAAGGATCCCACACCGCGCAGCAGTGTTCTAAAAGATGACGGACAAGCGTAGTGTAGGCAGTCTCCTTAGTAGATCTGTTACATTTTCTAAGTGTCCTGCCAATAAAACGCAGTTTTTCGTTAGCCTTCCGCACAGCATTTTCTATGTGTTCCTTCCAATTTAAATTGTCATAATTTCCTCGATATATCGAGAGCCGGTAATTATAATTTTTTAAGATATTGTTGTATAGGATTTTCGAGATTTTTAAAAATATCCACAGTTCTAATGTAAACGACAGCCTGCGCTTGCGACGGTAATTTTCTAGCTTGGTTGCTGCTAGCCTCCTAGCAGTTGTGTGGGATGGCACAATGTTGGAGACAGTCCATTTTTTGCTTTCGGACGGCTAGTGAAGATCAGGAGAGATTATATGTGTCTGGTGCTCAATACTGTGTTCTTCTTCCCTTGTGGTGTAGAGACGTCGTTGATCAAAACATTAATGATGAGTATGCCTGCCCTCACGTTTCCTTGCAATCCAACATCGGGTCACTGTCTCATCCGCATGTCCCACAAATCTGGATATTGTACGATTCGGCCATCCAGCCAATAGGAGACCCATAATGAAATCCCATTCTAACTCCATCATCTACTGCTATTGCTCACACGAGTAAGCGACATCTCCATCTTCTTCACAGTGATCACTCAACATCCGACTTTTTTTCTTTTTTTTTCTTTAGCGGGCTGCCAGCAGCTTATTACGCCGCTCTTCAGCCTACAGAATTTGGTTTAAAAAGATGAAGATAATAAAAAAATAATAACAGTTGGCGATAAAATCTGTGACTTAAAGGTAAAATGGCAGAAAATTCTGGAGCTTAAAACATAAAACTCAGGGTTGATGATGCTAATAAAATACACAGGAAGCAGAAAAATAATAGACAGACAATTAAAAAACACGGCGACAGTCTGGGTTCTGTTCGCAAGAGATATAAAATGCACACCCACCGACAGCATGATTTCTGTTCGCAACACTGTGGAAAGAAGCACAACACTGAACACTCACTAGGGGATACGGAATCACCTATCCCCGCAATGTTAATATATGCCTACTATAGGGAACATTTTCTCACAAACTACTGGAGACAGAGAGGTAAAAATTTTACTGTATGTGCATTCATATGTTACAACAATACTGAAACAACAGTTTATTGTCAAAGTATTTTCTTACAGAGATATTGTACATTTATTTTTAAGTAAATTTTTTCCATCGCTTTTTACTAGACTATCACCCCTAAGTCTTTTGTAAATCAAGTAATTAAAAAATCGTTGTTTCAGTATGTAATAGGGACCTATGTCACTACGTCATAAAAATTTCAGACTTCTAGGTTGACCAGTACCTGAGATAATGTTCCTAGATGAAGTAAAAAGTAAACTTACGGGAAATGGAGAAAGAAGATTAAAACATTCCTGATCCGTAGCTAATACCCCCTTCACAGTCTTCATAATCATCTTCAAGTCTTCTTTTGGCACCCCTCTGCACCTGTCTTGCTTTTTTCACTAATGTCTTGATTATATTATCAGCATGCCTTAGTCTGTGCTGATCGAAAAAGAACATAGCACGTACCGTACGGGAACCAACACACATACCCAACTTTTGAAGGACCTGGCATTTAGTTATATTTCCAAGATTGAAGGTTGCCACAGCATCATACACACCAAAATGTAGTGTATTAATTCCGACAAACACTGTTTTTGGGAGACGATGCCATATCACACTATTCAAGCACTCGTTGGGGTTCTGCGTTTTTCCGTGAAGACATTTCATCAGAAGACTTCTGTCAGCCAGATCTCTGAAAATGGACTTTATTTCTGCCATGATGGCTGATGGTAGACTGTGGTGGTGAATGTATTTCTCTCCTGTTGTTAGTCCCCTATTGTATTTACACCAGCTGTTTTCACCTTTGGGGCACAAACCATGTTGTGGATGCTCATCCGTGGATGCGGTGTGGAAATATAAAGCCCATATAGCTCTCCTCATTTCTTCAAGATTGCCTGTATTTTGCCTGATTGCAAGGCCATAGCAGTTCTGAATGTGGTCTATTATGGAATCAGTCAATCTTCCTCTGCCATCCAAGGTTTTCCCATCATCTAGTTTTTTCCCTTTCATAACTGATTTTAACCTTCTCAGCCTGGCACCCATTCTCTTCTGCACATGTCCTATACATTCAAGTTTGCTTATATTTACACTGTTCCCATATGGTTTGCTTTCCAAAACTTCTTTGAATGCTTTAGAGTCACCATCTCCCAGATATTTGACATAGCGAACATTATACCACTGTGAAGAGCGATGAAAAATTTTCTTCACCCCAGCAACCTCCATGCCACCACTACTACCATAATAATTAGCAATACAGTCATCACTGTGTTCATTTTTCAGCCTGCCTGTGCACCTACAGTATTTAGATATTATTGCAACATCAATAACCTTGCCAGTATCAACACTAGTTGCTGTTACAACACCATTGTTGGAGGTGTGGCCCCTTTTCTGCCACGTGCCATCAAACGCCACTGTGAGGTCACGACTGCCGTTATTTTCTTCCACTGCTTCTTCCACAGCAACCTGCATTGACTTCTGTGCTACATCTTCAACTGCAGATCCTAGTACATAATTGTAAGCTTCAAACTTTGAAGGTGCACTTGGAAGATTTAGAACACCACATAGCATATCACCAGCTGCTTTGCCCTTACCAATTGCTCGCAATCCATAAACTAACCTAATATTTACACTATAAAGTTCAGTTTTCTTGTATCCATTATTTACAGTTACTGAAACCGAACTTGGAAACTTACAGCAGTATTTACAAACACTGCATATTAAATTAAACTGGGCAGCCAGGCCAACATGGGATTCTACTTTCAGAGAAACGTTTCCATGACATTTTTTGCAGCACAAACTGTTTTCAAGAGCTTCACACAATATATTCGTATCAATGAGTTCAAAAACTTCATTCCCTCTATCAAGTAAATTATATTTCTCTTCCAAATCTCTTAGTTTTTTATGAGAAGCACTGTTTTCATTTGGTGTAAGTTCGTTCGGCAAATCAGTAATAAGTGGATTCACATTTTCCAACAGTGATGATGATGAACTGCTTTGCTTTGCTAATGAATCATTATTTCTTTTCTTTTGCCAGTTCACACGCTTTTTAAATACTTTTGCTTGAGCTCTAGGCATTTTCACTGCGAAAAATGAAGCACTAAATACGAAATAACTCAACAACAACTACTTTCTTATATCACACTGTTTACAAAACAGTCCCGCCACAAAGTCAAAGAGTAACTTGAGGAAACCAGAGAGAAACATTTTCGGGCAACTAGTGTATAAATAGTCGCTGGAAACCGGGATATTTGAATTCATGTCACTTTAAAGGTACTGCCAAAAAGTTCATGGTCAGCCACGAGAGACGTGTATAACTAAAGCGCAATACCCGATCTCACAAATATATAAAAATAAAATAGTTATAATTGTAGTAGAGCTATGTATGATACGTCATTTTAAAGAGGAAACATGGCAGAATATAATACGCCGATAAAAAAAATTCGATTTTTTAACCCAAAATCCGATTCCGTATCCCCTTAAACACTGCACTAAAAAGTTGGCACAAATATGACACCACACCCGAGAGTAGGTGGGGGGAAACTGGTCAGATGACGGGAAAAAAAGGGGGGAAGGAGAGGAAAAGTGAAGGGGGAGGGGGGAAAGGAGCCAATGGAAGATGAGGATCAGAAGAGGGGTGGGGGGTGCTGAGCAGACGTGCCAGGGAGTGGGGAAGGCAGAGGAGGGGAGTACAAAAGGACTCGGAGGGGGGGGGGGAGAACATTCGACTCTGTTCACATCCCTCATATACTCTAACACGCCTGATGACAACACCAAACTCGAACAACACGAATGCACTCTGGTGGCGGTTCAACCTGTCGCAGGCAGTTGCAACTATAATCATATACATACTTGCTAATGATGTATGTCTGTTCAAAGTTACATTGAAGTCTTCCATGCCTTCGTGCGCTTAGGTATTTTTTTTTCTTTTTGTAAGGTATTGAAGTTACGAGTAACGCCATCTACAATCTCTATATAAAGAAGGATTACACAGTGGGCACCTCATTCAGAAATTAAATATTAACTTTGTTTGTTTGTGGGAATATCGTGTTATGCCTCGTGTAAGAACGATAACTGACCATCATCTCGCGTCGGAATTCGACAATAGCAGCTTTGTCGTCCGTTGACTGTGATTATTTATGTTATGTATGAGGCGGAACTATGGGCCTCACGGAAAAAGGGTACCCCGGCTGAGTCACGCAATTTGACCTTAGTCTGATCACGAGGAGTGACCATTAATTGCACGCGTTGATCACGTAGGCTGATGTGAGGATCAATGAACTATATTTGGCGGGACGTATCTGGAACATCTTGAAAGTTAGTAGACAGGAAAACAATTAAATAATTAGCCTTAATTCAGCATCAGCGGTGAACGTCGATCTTGACTTTGTACAATAATATTCACAAGTGCAGTTATAGAATTAACTGCGAATACTTCTTCACAATTCTGATTGCTTCACACATATAAATCAAGTGTCAATGCATAAACTGTATGTGGCGCCTGGCTAGGTCGTGGCTACTGACTTAGCTGAAGGCTATGCTAACTACTGTCTCTGCAAATGAGATCTCTGAAGCTATAACAAGTGAACCATTCCTATTAATGTCGGCTGTAGAACTGGCCAGTGCTCTAGCTTGTCTTGTAACACCAGCCGAATGGCGGCGCTCGGTCTCAGTGGCGACTCGCGGGTCCTATGTGTACTGACGGACCGCGGTCGATTTGAAGCCAACAACCTAGCAAGTGTGGTGCCTTGCGGTGACACCACAATTTAAGCCGTGATGTCGCTGCTTGCGTTGGTCGGGATCGCACGACTGTCTTGCACGTGCGAAACAGATGAAATAAGGAGAGCCATACTCAGTACCACACAGCACCTCAACGGTCTCAAGAGGAGAGACATATTGATAGCTCACCAGGATCGGGCAATTAGGTCACATACCTTGATTCGGGAAATGGGCTTCCTTGCTGTGAGACAAGCATCCAGATGGACAGTGTGGCGTCGTCTGGAGCACCACGAATTGTCGTCTTTGCGAAGTCTGTAGCACGTGGTCTAGTGGTCAGTCTCGCTGCGTCCAGATGACGGGGTTCTGACTCAGAGACTGGGTGTTAGTGTTCTTGAAATCATGTTTTCTCATCTTCATGGGTACACAAATGGACAAAGTGACATCAAATATACTGCCAGAAAAAAAATTAGTACACTCTTTTAGAGATTTCGAATTTACTCAAGATTTGTTGTTGCAATAGATCATGTGATGTATATGAAATGATTATATTTACAGATCAATAGCACAAGCGTCTTTGAAGTACCAGGTATCGAGCCATGGTGAAACACTCATATTAATACGTGGTGTAGTCTCCACAGACGGCAATGCAGGCTCTAATTCTGGCATCCAGCCGATCGTACAAACGGCAATTACTTTTCTGGTATACATTATGACACACTTGCTCCAGCTGTTGACCACAAGGCGTGGGGTTGGGCCAGTGTGTCTTGCAAAAATGTTCTCTACGAGGTAGTGGCTCTGGCTCTGAGCACTATGGGACTTAACATCTGTGGTCATCAGTCCCCTAGAACTTAGAACTACTTAAACCTAACTAACCTAAGCACATCACACACATCCATGCCCGAGGCAGCATTCGAACCTGCGACCGTAGCAGTCGCGCGGTTCCGGACTGAGCGCCTGACGAGGTAGTGTTCACCAGGTCTATGTTGTACTGGAAACATACATCACTAGCCTGTAGGCAGAATCTGCTTTCGTTGCTGAAGACCACAGTGTGCCATTCTATCTTCCAAATGATCCTCTGATGGCACCAGTCGAGCCGTGTACGTCGATGCTGTGGCTAGAGGTGTGTGTGCCCATAGTCCCACTGCTAATAGCCAGTTCCCAACAGTTCGCGTTGACACGTCTGGGCTCACAATTCCTCTTATCGGTGCTGTGGTAGCTACATGATCTGCCACTGCTGCCCTTACTACACGACTATCCTGTGCTGGTGGATGTCTAGAAACTCGCTGCTTTCCACGGATGATGATGTAATATACAGAGAAGTTGCAGCATTAGAAAATTTCAGCAAAATGCAAGAATATCAGCAGCGGATAGGCACTTGGTGTAGGGAGTGGCAACTTACCCTTAACATAGACAAATGTGATGTATTGCGAATACATAGAAAGAAGGATCCTTTATTGTATGATTATATGATAGCGGAACAAACACTGGTAGCAGTTACTTCTGTAAATTATCTGGGAGTATGCGTACGGAACGATTTGAAGTGGAATGATCATATAAAATTAATTGTTGGTAAGGCGGGTGCCAGGTTGAGATTCATTGGGAGAGTCCTCAGAAAATGTAGTCCATCAACAAAGGAGGTGGCTTACAAAACACTCGTTCGACCTATACTTGAGTATTGCTCATCAGTGTGGGATCCGTACCAGATCGGGTTGACGGAGGAGGTAGAGAAGAGCCAAAGAAGAACGGCGCGTTTCGTCACAGGGTTATTTGGTAAGCGTGATAGCGTTACGGAGATGTTTGGCAAACTCAAGTGGCAGACTCTGCAAGAGAGGCGCTCTGCATCGCGGTGTAGCTTGCTGTCCAGGTTTCGAGAGGGTGCGTTTCTGGATGAGGTATCGAATATATTGCTTCCCCCTACTTATACCTCCCGAGGAGATCACGAATGTAAAATTAGAGAGATTCGAGGGCGCACGGAGGCTTTCCGGCAGTCGATCTTCCCGCGAACCATACGCGACTGGAACAGGAAAGGGAGGTAATGACAGTGGCACGTTAAGTTCCCTCCGCCACACACCGTTGGGTGGCTTGCGGAGTATAAATGTAGATGTAGATGTACAAGTGTGTGAATGTCGACATGACCACCGATATCAGCAACTTGTGTGGCAATCCTCCGAAAGGGCCATCCCCCTGAACGGAAGGCCACAATTTGACCCCTTTCAAACTCGCTCAGTTGACTGTAGAAAGTATGAGTGCATGTCCGTAACATGGTTGCCTGCTTTCTTCACATGGCTGTGAGCAATCTCTATTGAAGGGTAGACACAGATGGTGCTCTAGTAGCTATGCCACTGCGCTATCTGTTTGTGGACGACGTTGAAACCATTATCAGTACATCCTCTATCCCCCAGGTGGCATATGTCGTCATCAGATCAAATTCGACTTTGTCTTTCCCAGCTCCAGACTGTGTCTTCTGGCCAATAATACCATACGGCCATTTCATCACTGCGGCCATTGTTGCAGCTACCCTTGACGTGGCAGCCGAGAGAGGCCACGACAGTGATGCACCCAACTGCAGCGGTGGACACGGGAGTGACACCATGTCGTCTTTGCAGGTGTCTCCCATTTCTGCGTACTGCATCATGATAGACACATTCGACAATGAAGCCTCCGAGGAGAATGAATGGTGTCAGATTCCGTTCGTCATCATCTGCTGTGCCCTGCATCTGGCATGATGACATAGGGAGTCACTGGGTATGCAACACATCACCTTTGGTTCGCAAATGCTGAAATTTGTATAAAAGGCGTTACACTGTTGACATTTGAACAACGGTGGCCGTGCTCTGTCCTCGAGTCTCCATGGCATTACCTATCAAGAAGATAATGCAAGACCGCATGTTAGCTGTGCTATCCTGACCTAACTCGATACAGATGATGTCTGGCAGTTGCCTTGGCCAGCACATTCACCCGATCCCTCACCCACTGGAAACATCTGATCGTGGGTAGCTGAGAGACTGGTACACCACCACTCGTCAGCCACTAAGATGACGTAGCCGCATCCGTCATCGAAGCTCAGTTCGACTCGATACCCAGCCGCGTTAGAGCCAATGCTGCTGTCATACGTGGCACCTCTGTGCACTAAATTTCGCACCGTATATACCCCCAAGCACAAAAATTTTAATTGTGTTGTCTTCCTACGGTACTGTATACTGTATACGTACAATAAGTAAAATTTCATTGTTTATTGTCATTCATAGTGTTGCAACGTAAGGTTATCAAACGTTTCGGGGAAGAAAATACTAGGCTTTATTGGAATGAATAGTCACTCTGCAGCGGAGTGTGCGCGGATATGAAAATTCTTTCGAGACTGAAACTATGTGCTGGAATGGGAACAGAGCCCAGACCTTCGCCTTTCGCACGCAGTGCTCTACCACCTTCTTTTCTTGTCTTCTTTGTATCTGTTTCTTTGTCGCTACTTCATCAGCGGTTCCTTGCGGACGTCACATGACACATTTCAAATTCTGTCGATGAGAAACTTGATTCAGTTTTATTGCTGCAGAGGGTGGCCAGTCATCTGACCGATCAGGCTGGGCTAGCGTGCCGGCTGCGAGCTACGCAGTAGCACCTCTGTTAAGTTTGTAAGGTAGGAGAAGACGCACTGGAGGAGATAAAGCTGTGAGGATGGATCCTGAGTCGTGCTCAATTAGCTCAGCTGATAGAGCACTTGCCCACGAAAGCAAAGGTCCGGGTTTGAGTCGCGGGCCGGCACATGCTTTTAATCGTCAAGAATGTTTCATGCCGGCCCTCACACTGCTTCGGAGTGACAATTCATTCCGGAAACAATCCCCCACGCTCTGGTTCCGCCATGTCTCTGCAATATCCTTTCTTCGATGAGTGCCGATATGTAGTAAAACTTCTGTGAAGTTTGGGAAGTGGGAGATGAGGTTCTGATGGACGTAAAGTTGTGAGGAAGGATTGTGCTCAGGTAGCTCAGCTGGTAGATCAATTGCCTGTGAAAGTCAAAGGTCCCGGGTTTGAGTCCCGATCCGGCATACGGTTTCAACGTACCAGAAAGTTTCACTAAACTTATTCATTAAATCAGTTAAGATCGCTTAAAATATTTCCTTATTTATAATGTCGTTTTGGGCACTACCCTCAACAGATCTGTATTTAAGATTAAAAGAATATAAGACGATAGGTGTTTGTTATTCTTTCGTTCCTTTGACTTTAATCACATACCTGATGATAGTAGTAGCCGAAACCGTTTTATAAATGCAGAAATTATTTAAACTAGGGTGGGTTGCGTGAGTGTTTTGTAAACAGTCTGATTTGCAGACTAATTGCACTTCCCCAGTATCTTACTAATGAGTCCGGAGTCTGTCACCTGCAATACCTGAGACCGAGTCTATGTGATCATCCCATTTCACATCCCTGCAAACTGTTACTCCCGGATAGCTGTCTAAGCAGACTGGTTACAGCCGCCCGGCGTGGCCGCGCGATTTGAGGCGCCATGTGACGGATTGCGCGGCTTCTCCCACCGGAGGTTCGATCCTCCCTCGGGCATGGGTACGTGTGTTCTTCTTAGCGTAAGTTGGTTTAAGTAGTGTGTAAGTCTAGGGACCGTTGACCTCAGCAGTTTGGTCCCTTAGGGATTCACACACATCGGACTGGTTACAACTGCAACTCATTAGTACTGAAGTTATTATTACTGTAGTAACAGACAGAAAACCTCCTTTTTATAGTTTTCAGTGGACTGACACAAAGGAGTGTAAAATGCAGGACAGTGTAAAATACTGGAAAGCATAGGAAACACAACAGATGAAAATGAATTATTTACTCTTAGTGTCATTCTATTTATGAAGTCCTCCATGAAACCACTTTAAACAGATATTCGTGTTCTAACGTGAGACTTACTAACAATTATTATAAAATTACGTAAAAACTCTTGGCAGTCTTCGTAAACAGAGAATAATATGCACGAAATCTATAGATTGCTGCCGGCTGATGTGGCCGAGCGGTTCTAGGCACTTCAGTCTAGAGCCGCGCGACCGCTACGGTCGCAGGTTCGAATCCTACCTCGGGCATGGATGTGTGTGATGTCCTTAGGTTAGTTAGGTTTAAGTAGTTCTAAGTTCTAGGCGACTGATGACCTCAGATTTTAAGTCCCATAGTGCTCAGAGCCATTTTTTTACAGATTGCTACCGACAAGGAGCTCCGTCGCTTTAGGAACGTCCTGGGTGAGAAAGAAAGCGGAAATTATCGTTAAGTCACGGTACATCTTGAGAAGGAATGTTTACGTTTGACATTAAGTCGTGAAACTTAAAACTGCGCGCCTAGTACGCATTAGCATATTTCACGCGGAAGTAACGACGATTCGTGAAAGCCCATTATAGAGAAGGTCGTCTTGGAAAGCTGTGTTTATTTGTGTAAATAAGCAGAAGAGACGTTTCTACTACAGTCACTATCGTCAGAGTGTGATTATCATTAAGGCAGTGACTCAGCATACTTTCCTACTGTTTCAGACACTGCGAGCGTGTAACACAAGCGGCCTTCACCCAAGACGCCAATGACGAAAATCTTTCTTACCGCGCTAACCCCACGTTACATGATTCGCGCGTAGTTTGCGTTTTCTGCTTTGATAGAAGGCTGACGCTGAGCAGAAATACGAAGCACGTTTGCAGAAATCTGTATGAAAATAAATGTTAATGGTCGTGATAACGTCAAAGAAAACATAAAATGCGGGAAATGCTGTAACACGGAATCATTAATGACAGGAGAGCATTAGATTAAGACAATAGGACATATTTTGGACCGACAAAAATGAGTGTGAAAAGCGGGAAAGAGTAATATGTGGGAACGTAAAAACTGGGTTTTATTGTACTATAAATGTCCAGGGTGAGCACAAATGAGCTTTAAATTTTCAAAAATTCTGCCGTACGTTCTGGTACAACTTATTCGCCTCAGACCTATTCCTTTTTATACTTTTTCCTTTTCACACCTGTGTAAGATTTTTCACGGGTTACAAGGACCCGATATGTCCACTTCGAGTCACACGCCAAACGTCGAGATGATGTAAATAGGCCTATTCTTCCCAAATCTTACGTCACATGTCAGGGCAGTTCTACTGCAGCTGAGATTGCTGCCGTGGCTGCGGCAAAGATTGCCGCAGGGGTGGGACACACTCTTTCACGTAACCCCGTAAAAAATCACAAGGGGTGAGTCTGGAAGCAGTGTGGCCATCTGTACCACACGTCATCATCATCTACGCGGCTCAGCTATCGTCCAGGCGGACATGCGTTTAGGTGTTCCAGCACAGCTAAGTGAGAGTAGAAAATGCTCCGTCTTGTTGCAAGATGATGCTGTTGGAGTCTTTTTACAATCGAGGCAGAAGCGACAAGAAAGCAAATCGATGTAGCAAATGCCTGTCACGATTTTCTCCATGAAAAAGAAGGGGCTGCAAATCTTCTCTCTCGACACTGCACAGGAAACATTGGCCTTCGGTGAATCTTGTTCATTTTCGCTGGAGAAGTGGTTTTCTGTTCTCCAAAATCGACCATTGTGTCGATTAACTTTACCGTTGATGTGAAACATCAATAAAAATTTGTCATATATTGACGACATAATGACTTACTCGTTGTTACACTTAAGGCTATTTGAAGCCACCAAGGACACTCCAAGGTAGGAAATCAGAGACATAATCCAGAGAGCAGGCAAAAGTGGTAGCATTGAGGTTACCGGAGATGAACAGTAACACTGGAGCCGTGCAGATTGCAGACGCGATGTGCAAAGGTCCCAGGGGAGAAGTTACACTTCAGAGAATTAACTGGTAACTGCATTCACCGCCTAGAGGCTGTCGTAAAGCGTCACTGTAGGAAGATGGCCACTGAAAGTCATGTCTTCGCACAGGCAGCAAGCTTGATACTTGCTCCTAAGAACTGCAACGTCAGAGGGTTTACACAGGTTAGAGTGATACGGCAGCAGTCCTCACCCATAGGAGGGTGGAGCCAAGTGATGTGAAACACTGTTGTTTCTGGCCATAATAGGAGTGGAAATGACGTTTAGCTTTCAGCTGAACGCTGTTGATGCCAAACCTGGAGTTTGTTAATGTAAGACCCAGAAACATCCTTACCTCCAGAGTAGGAGCAGGGGAGGAATCTAAATGTGGTTGGCCAGAGGCGGCCTGGAGATGCAAAACGACTCGCCATATTGACCAAAGCTTGTTAAGTGTCGATGGATTGGTGAATCGACTATAGGAAGGGAGAAATGGTGCACCGCCACGATTCTTTAAAGCCCCATGTCTTTGTATTCAGAGGGGGTTCTCAGTCACGTTGCTCGGCGCCGACTCCGTGTCGCTCGGTTAGCTCCGACATGCCTGTTTATCTCACTTGGAGTGCTCCTCTCAAGTTTGTACGTACGGTGCTGCTAGTGTTCGCTACTTCTGTTAACACCTGCCACCGTGGCTTCAGACACTGACTTCTGTTGTGCAACCAATTGCCTCCTTTGCTTTTACTAATGTTTAGAATTAGCCTTCAGTATAGTAGTTAGTCTGATCACAAATAAGTATATCAGACCCAATTCCATGAGTCCCTCTCGCGTCAGTCGGCCGTCGTAATTTAATTTGTTATTTACTACAGAAATTGATTGGTAATGGTGATTGTTGCCGACTTACGTGGTGGGCCTTAATCAAAATGATATTTCATTCAATTTTGATTTACAATGAAATGCTTTTGTGAAGTTCTATTTTTTAACAATATTAATCTTCAGTGGAAATTATTTGTTACGTTAATGAACGTTAGACTCGCCGAATCTTAAAACTTGAGGATATAAGTTGAACAATGGAATAAGCTTTTCATATTAATTTCCTCGGCTAGTCAGTTCACTTTAAAGCAAAAAATCTTTAGTTATTTATTACAATTGCGGCCCACACACGCGCGAGAGTATTTTTTCTTACCTCCGTTAACCATTGCATTGTAGTCGGAGTCTTGGCTCTGGTTCTTGGCTGTTGTACTGAAAATAAGTCTTAAAGCTACGTATTTTCTGCAACGTCGGGCGGCTGTGGAGAAAAATTTATGTTATGTTAATAGCGGGCGAGTTTTCGCTTCCGCTAAGTTTTATAAGTTAATATCGCCACGTAATGCTATCGTTGACTGCATCGGCCGCTGCGATTGTTACACTGTAAATTACTCGAATGCAGGTTCATTCAAGGAAGGCGGACATGAAACCGGGATCATCTCTTACAAATTACAAGTGAACAATAATATTAAATCAATATATTATCTGCTTAATTAGTACAAATATGCTTACATTTGTCAGCACTCGCAAGATGTCCGTCTACACGCAACCAAGACAAAAGAAGAAGTGAAGACGACAAAAAAGGTGACAAAAGAGCGTATCTTGTCGTCTCTTTAGATCATTTTGTTATATTTCTTTACCCTCGAAACTTGCACAGAGAAATTATTATAATACGGATACATGAGAAAAATGTGTGTTCCCCTGAACGGCTAGTGTCCACTTATTATTCAATTTTTAAATGTCTCTTCTTTATAAATACTGTTTTTTAAGTCTTCTCTTATTATTTCACTGGGGACGCTGTATCCCCTGCAGCAAGCATCCTGTCGAGTCCCAAAATCCGCGTCTCTCTTAGATGTCCTGAGACAGTGTTTGGGCGCTGGTCCAAGTCTTCTTCCTGTTTTCGCTGGAATTTGTCTTTCTGCATTTGCTCCTCACAGCTGGGAAACTGCAGATTGACCACGAATCCCCTTACTTCCCTCTATCCTGTGTCAGGACACGTCAAATTAACCTCTTTGCCGTGTTACTGTCATTGTCCATCCCTGCCAACATCTCGGTGCAGAAGTGAGAAGTGTGATCATGCAGCATAATCTCATGGAGTGAGTGGCTGGACCAATTGCAGTCTGTACCATTTCATGCTCTAGCGTTGGAAACGGTTGTTTGTGGGATTGGAAGTTAGGACTTGCTCGACGTGATGATTTCTGTGGGCTTCGCTGGGATACTGCTCGAAGGCGATCAACATTTTGTCATTGCAAACGCAGCGCTTCCCCGCAAACACTGAGACGGTGGGTGGGGAGCTTCAGATTTTCTTTGTTCCTGGTATCATGTGAATGGACAAAATGGTTTCCCTCAAATACTTCATATCTGGAGTACAAAAATATAATAATCTCATATATGTATAAGGATGGCAGAGTTAATATTTTAAGTTTTCTAAATAATGGTCGTCATGTTTCTTTGTGATTTGCGGTGCATATATTTCGAATGATTTTTTTCTGTATTTTTAGAATTCGCACTATGTTTGTCGAGTTACCCCAAAAAACAATACCATACCTAGTGATGGATTCGATGTAGCTTGTATATGCTACTTTTCATGTGTCCATGTCGGTTTCAGTTGATAATATTTGTATTGCGAATGCGGAGCTGCTCAGTTTGATTGCTGGGTATTCAGTGTGTACCTGCCGGCTCAAATTTTTGTCTACATTTGAACCTGGGAGTTTGACTGAGTCAACGTCTTCTATATCTTGGTTGTTGTGTACAATCTTAATCTGCTCAAATTTTGACTGCTTCGTTTTGAAGTGCATCATGTGGGTCTTGGATATGTTTAGTTCAACCCGTTTGGCTGAAACCGGATTTCTAAGGTACTGATCACAGATTTGGGAATTTTTTCCGAATCCTGATCTTCAACGAAGACAGAAACAAACAGTCGGAAAAGCAGACACCAGACTCGGATTCATTGGAAGAATCGTAAGGAAATGTAACTCAGCCATGAAACAAGTGGCTTACAAGGCACTCGTTCGCCGATTTTTAGTATTGTTTATCTATCTGGGATCCCTATCGGGTACGACTTGTAAGTAAGCTGTTTAGGTTTTCTTATTGGTAACGCCACGTAGCGCGCTGTATGAAAATCACTGGCTGTGCTGTGTGCAGTCTGTGGCTGGTTTGCATTGTTGTTGGCCATTGTAGTGTTGGGCAGCTGGATGTTAATAGCGCGTAGCGTTGCGCAGCTGGAGGTGAGCCGCCAGCAATGGTGGATGTGGGGAGAGAAATGGCGGAGTTTTGAAATTTGTAAGACTGGATGTCATGAACTGCTATATATATTATGACTTTTGAACACTATTAAGGTAAATACATTGTTTGTTCTCTATCAAAATCTTTCATTTGCTAACTATGCCTATCAGTAGTTAGTGCCTTCAGTAGTTTGAATCTTTTATTTAGCTGGCAGTAGTGGCGCTCGCCGTATTGCAGTAGTTCGAGTAACGAAGATTTTTGTGAGGTAAGTGATTTGTGAAAAGTATAGGTTAGTCAGGGCCATTCTTTTGTAGGGATTATTAAAAGTCAGATTGCGTTGCGCTAAAAAATATTGGCTATCAGTTTAGTGTTGATCAGAATAGGTAAAGGGCGAAATGTCTGAGTACGTTCACTTCTGCTCAGCTGTTTGAAAATCAAATAACGTAAGGCATTTACCAGCACAGTAATTCACCAATTTTTCTAAGGGGACGTTTCAGACTGAAAGAGGAGATAGAGAAGATCCAACGAAGAGTAGCGCGTTTCGTCATGGGATCATTTAGCTGGTGAGAATGCATTACAGAGGATCTAAACAAACTCCACTGGCAGACGTTACAAGAGAGGCATTGTGCATCACAGTGAGAGTTACTGTTAAAACTTCGGGACAGCACTTTTCAAGAGGAGTCAGACAGCACATTACTTCCCCCCATATATGTCTCGTGTATTGGTCACGAGGAGAAAATTCGAGAAATTAGAGCCAATACAGAGGCTTACTGACAATCATCTTCCCACGCACTATTTACGCGTGGAACAGGGATGGATGGATCAGATAGTGGTACCGAATGTACCCTCCGCCACACACCATTAGGTGGCTTGCGAAGTGTGATGTAGATGTAGATGTGGATGTAGATGAACAGTATGTACCAAGCAAAACTGAATACACAATGCTCCTTGAACAGCAGTTATCGACTCCCGTTTTGCTAACTGAAGGCACACCAGCGACATTTATTACACTAGCATTGTCTAGCAGGCTGCAATAAAAGAATAATAAAAATATTTCGGCAATACGTAGAAAAAATATTTCAGAGGTACTCTATTTTTAGTTTAAGGTTTGAAGCAAATAAGTCATGCCGCTTCCTTTGTATGAACTTTTGAAAGTTTAAGAATCTTTTGTGCTCACTCAACATTTCATTCCTATTATTGTTAGAATGAGAGGCAGCTGTAGGATGTTAAAAGTGAGGATGACGCAAGTTAAATTTGGGAGGAACGGAGGGAAGTAACAAACTGCAGTCCTCTCCAGAAGCTAACACTGGCACTACAACTGAGCGTGTCTGTATAAAGTTCTGTTTGAAGCTATGAAAAGCAGCTGCAGAGGAGCACAAGTGATGAAGCAAGCTTTTGGAGAGTTCGCTTTATGTCAGACGCAGATCTACGACTGGTGTAAACATCTCAAAAGCTGGGTAACACTGACTAATGACGAGGTCCGTTCCGTTCGCACGTCAACTGCCATCACACCAAAAAATGTTCAGAATGTGACAGATTTAATTTTAAAAGATTGCAGGCAGATCATCCGAGACCTCTGCAACAACTCGGGAATGGGTTATGGTACGTACGAAGGTATTTTGTTCAAATGGTTCAAAGGGCTCTGAGCACTATGGGACTCAACTGCTGTGGTCATCAGTCCCCTAGAACTTAGAACTACTTAAACCTAACTAACCTAAGGACATCACACACATCCATGCCCGAGGCAGGATTCGAACCTGCGACCATAGGAAGGTATTTTGTCAGACGAATATAACATGAGAAAGATTGTGGCGAAATTTGTGCTACAGCTACTTGAATACCACCGGTAGCAACATCGCGTCGAAGTCTAAAGGAAACTGAAACAATTTTTTCAAGAGATTCTCACTTTCTTTCGATGGCTCTCGTTGATGACGAAAGATGGGTTTATGGCTATGGTCCTGAAGCAAAGCAGGAATCGTCGCAATGGAAGAGTCCTTCATCACCTTGGCCAGAAAAGCTCTACAAGCCAAGAGGAAGTTTGAGTCCTTATTGGACTTTTATTTAATGTAAGACGTGTGAGGGAGGACATGAGGAGAAAACGTCCAGAGAAGTAGTGTTACGTACAGGCGAGTACTTCATCATGAGAATCAACGAATTCATACGACCCAATATGACAGCTGTTTTTCACCTGCAACACTCACCACACAGCTCCCCGTGACTTCTTCCCCTTCCCCAAGATGAAAACAAGTCGAAGGGGACGGAGATTTAATAGATAGAAGGAGATTCATCCACAATCCCAGGGGATGGTGACTTCTTCCCCTTCCCCAAGATGAAAATCAAGTTGAAGGGGACGGAGATTTAATACACAGAAGGAGACTCAAACACAATCCCAGGGGATGGTAACACCATAACAAAGAAAGACTTCTGGGATGTATTTCAAAACTGGCAGAAATATTGGGATGGGCTGAATTCGTTCCCGGAGGAACTACTTTGAGGCTGTCAGTGTAGAATATGATGTGGTTAAGACGTGTAAGGTTTTCACATGTTTTTGCCGCTGTAAACAATTCACCTTTACTGTACTGGGACAAAGATGTATGAGTGCGCTGCATGAGTAGTGGATAAGATCCCTGACTCTGTGTTTAATGTAATCCATGGTGCACGTGGTAGCCAGTCAGCTGTGCACCGCTGGGGCATAGTAGCGAGCAGTTAAGTTTTAGAGAAGGTTATCTGATATTAGTGAATCTGGGAGAAATTATTTGGAATACTTTATTTTGGAGATGAAAACTTGTTTACACAGCTATTTTATTGATTGTATTGATGGAGATGATTTTTGGGGGAATATTTAAAGGTAACCAATGCACGAGCAAGAATGGAATGTTTGTTTCTCAGAACTATCGGTTGAAGGAAACTGTCCTGTAGATAAATAATATTCATGGTCTGTGTTAATACACTCCTGGAAATGGAAAAAAGAACACATTGACACCGGTGTGTCAGACCCACCATACTTGCTCCGGACACTGCGAGAGGGCTGTACAAGCAATGATCACACGCACGGCACAGCGGACACACCAGGAACCGCGGTGTTGGCCGTCGAATGGCGCTAGCTGCGCAGCATTTGTGCACCGCCGCCGTCAGTGTCAGCCAGTTTGCCGTGGCATACGGAGCTCCATCGCAGTCTTTAACACTGGTAGCATGCCGCGACAGCGTGGACGTGAACCGTATGTGCAGTTGACGGACTTTGAGCGAGGGCGTATAGTGGGCATGCGGGAGGCCGGGTGGACGTACCGCCGAATTGCTCAACACGTGGGGCGTGAGGTCTCCACAGTACATCGATGTTGTCGCCAGTGGTCGGCGGAAGGTGCACGTGCCCGTCGACCTGGGACCGGACCGCAGCGACGCACGGATGCACGCCAAGACCGTAGGATCCTACGCAGTGCCGTAGGGGACCGCACCGCCACTTCCCAGCAAATTAGGGACACTGTTGCTCCTGGGGTATCGGAGAGGACCATTCGCAACCGTCTCCATGAAGCTGGACTACGGTCCCGCACACCGTTAGGCCGTCTTCCGCTCACGCCCCAACATCGTGCAGCCCGCCTCCAGTGGTGTCGCGACAGGCGTGAATGGAGGGACGAATGGAGACGTGTCGTCTTCAGCGATGAGAGTCGCTTCTGCCTTGGTGCCAATGATGGTCGTATGCGTGTTTGGCGCCGTGCAGGTGAGCGCCACAATCAGGACTGCATACGACCGAGGCACACAGGGCCAACACCCGGCATCATGGTGTGGGGAGCGATCTCCTACACTGGCCGTACACCACTGGTGATCGTCGAGGGGACACTGAATAGTGCACGGTACATCCAAACCGTCATCGAACCCATCGTTCTACCATTCCTAGACCGGCAAGGGAACTTGCTGTTCCAACAGGACAATGCACGTCCGCATGTATCCCGTGCCACCCAACGTGCTCTAGAAGGTGTAAGTCAACTACCCTGGCCAGCAAGATCTCTGGATCTGTCCCCCATTGAGCATGTTTGGGACTGGATGAAGTGTCGTCTCACGCGGTCTGCACGTCCAGCACGAACGCTGGTCCAACTGAGGCGCCAGGTGGAAATGGCATGGCAAGCCGTTCCACAGGACTACATCCAGCATCTCTACGATCGTCTCCATGGGAGAATAGCAGCCTGCATTGCTGCGAAAGGTGGATATACACTGTACTAGTGCCGACACTGTGCATGCTCTGTTGCCTGTGTCTATGTGCCTGTGGTTCTGTCAGTGTGATCATGTGATGTATCTGACCCCAGGAATGTGTCAATAAAGTTTCCCTTCCTGGGACAATGAATTCACGGTGTTCTTATTTCAATTTCCAGGAGTGTATGTCACTTTGTTTTCATAATGCCACAAATTGCGCAATTGTTTGAAATGTCTGTAATTTTTATAATGAGAAAGTTTAGTAATGTTGAATCTTTAATTTTCTTTAAAGTAAAACCCTCCTCCGTTATTCTTAGGAAAGTTCAAAATATTTTATGTGTGCATTGCATCTTACTTGCATCACAGAAGCCACAGATTCTTTCTGACAAGCAAAGAAAAATTTAGAGTAGATTATTTTTATTTAGCTGCTGCATTTCATGATTTCAGTTTGCTTTCGAAAACGTCAGTACCCCAAACACAGAACAGCATGCTGAGAAGAAGGAAAGTTAAATTTTTCCAAGAGGGTCACTTTGCATTCTTATGTGCAAACAGTACGTTGTCAGCAATTTCAGATTTTGTACTAAGTAAGTAGATTTATTTACAGCTAACACTGAAGACAATGAAGCATCACCACTATTTGGGATAGGGAAAGTCAGTTTTCTGCTATACTCTGAGCACAAGTTACAGCCAGATGCCAGCCGGATTGCAGTGGGTTCTGCATACCAGCAGTTGAGAAGGCAAATAGAGGCCACAGGGCCGTTGAACTGCTGGAGAGGGCACATACAGCAGTTTTCATGGCGCAAGTCACAGGCAGAAGGGGGCCACTGGCAAACTTAGCGAGTTGTGCATATGTGACGTAGAGTGGTGCATTGGCAAATCAGAGGCACACAGCTGAGTATAAATATGTGGCGTTTTCTAACGAGATTCATTCAAGTGTGGCAGCTCTCCTGGACGGTGGGGCGTATCACACCACCAGGCTACACACAGCAACAGATGGGGCGCCAGCATCCCAGTCCATTGTTGGTCGTTGGTTCGACGCTCTGAGGCCGACGCAGGGTCCACAGCCAGGCAGTGGCAGGCCACTCTTCGGCTCACTACTGCTGGCAGTCGTCTCGAGTTCCGACAAACGCCGGAGACATCCCAATGCGAGGGCCGCAGATTCGGACGCCGGATCGCCGGCGCTTGTTGTCGCCATGATCTCAGCTATGCCAGTGAGGAAGAAGCAGCAGCGGGGCTGACCTATGGCTCCCATCGGAGCAGCACAGAGACAATGAGAATGGTGGCCTCTGAGTCAGCTGCTGGCGCAGCCATCCTGACATCATCGGAACTCAGCAGGACGTACTGTAAGTAGGCTGTTTATGTTTTCTTTATGTAAGTAGGCTGTTTAGGTTCTTATATTGGTAACGCCACCTCTGTATGAAAATCACTGGCTGTGCTGTGTGCAGTCTGTGGCTGCTTTGCATTGTTGTAATACTCGCACATTGTAGTGTTAGGCAGCTGGCTGTGAACAGCGCGTAGCGTTGCGCAGTTGGAGGTGAGCCGCCAGCAGTGGTGGATGTGGGGAGAGAGATAGCGGAGTTTTGTAATTTGTCATGAACTGCTATATTTATATATGATGATATCAAGGTAAATACATTGTTTGTTCTCTATTAATATCTTTCATTTGCTAACTATCCCTATCAGTAGTTAGTGCCTTCCATAGTTTGAATCTTTTATTTAGCTGGCAGTAGTGGCGCTCGCTGTATTGCAGTAGCTTGAGCAGCGAAGATTTTTGTGAGGTAAGTGATATGTGAAAGGTATAGTTTAATGTTAGTTAGGGCCATTCTTTTGTAGGGAATTTTGAAAGTCAGATTGCGTTGCGCTAACAAAATATTGTGTGTCAGTTTAAGCACAGTCTTGTATAATTGTTCAAAGGGGACGTTTCATGTGTCGACCCTTAGCCTAGGGTACCTCACTGGAATCTTCTGATTTTTTCTTGTAGTTTGTGTATTTAGTGTAGCTTTTGTTTATTGCTAGCGCGTAATTGTAGAGAGAATCTCCTTTGTAGTTGTAGCCTTTCATTGTTGTACAGTAAAACAGTTGTGGCATGCATGTAGATTTGCACCAAGTATTTCGCAGCTACGCTTGCAATTAACTAGATATTATTTTCAGTGCTATGTTAATGTGTTCTCCTATTTTTGCACTTCAAATTGTGCTTTTCTGTGTTATCGTGTGAAATATTGTGACAATTATGGCGTGTGAAAAACGTAACACTAGGCTCCAAACTAAACTGAGAAATAATAGTGACGACGAGCGTAGCTTATCAGCGCCGCAGAGTAATGAATTAACTAATGTTCAAAGTAGTAATTTGGTAACTGTGCACAGGGAAATGGAGCGGGCGTCAAACAATGGCGTGGACAGTGAAGAGGGAAGCATTATCGATCGATCGGTCGGCAATAGCTCGCCTCAGGAAGCCGAAATGACACGACACGATCTCGCAAATACTGTAGATTCAGGTTTTGGATCCTCACCGTTTTCTCAAATAAGTCAAGACACATTTTCTGCTTGTCAAAATGTGAATGTTTCCGGTGTAAATTCACTGCCGAAAAGCACTGAGGAACATGTTTCAGACACCAATGCATTGTTATTACAATTAATACAACAAATGGGACAAACACAGCAAAAGCTTCAAAAGTTAGACACAGTGGAACAAAATCTTAAAAAGTTAGACACAATGGAACAACACCAGAGACAAACACAGCAACAGTTAGACACAATGGAACAACACCAGAGACAAACACAGCAACAGTTAGACACAATGGAACAAAATCTTCAAAAGTTAGACACCACACTTGAACAAACACGTGAAGATTTAACTACTGAGTTACATAACATTGAATCGAAATGTCAAAAAGTCTGTAATGACGTAAAAACACAAATTTGTGAGCATTTTCAACCTATTTTTTCGCGGCATGAAAATGCATTACAGAATCACGAAGCAGCCATAAAAGAACTGCAAATTATTGTTCATGAAAATCATGAGACCTTGTGGGCTAAAATTGACTCAGTTGCATCTACCAATTCGGTTAAGCAACTTGCAAAAACTCAGGAAAACTTTAAGGACACAGTAGATACTCTGAAACTTGGTTCAGAAAAACACACTGAAGAAATAAGGACACTATCGGAGAAAGTAGCCGAACTTTCGCATCAGGTCACTAACTTATCTACAAAGGTAGATGATGATCTGAATGACACAAGACCCGTAGCCTTCACTGACACAGAAGAGTATGAACAAATAAGAAAATTCAAACAAAATCAGAATCAAATTAATACACAACACCAAAGAGAAATCCGGGAAGTACAAGATCAGTTGACACAGGTAATACAAGAATTATGTATTTCAGAGGACACTGGCGCTCCAACACAGGAAGAGGGACTTAGAAACACGGAAAAGCCGCAAAATAATAACACAGGGCATTTCGGAAGTTATGAAAGAAATTGGCAATGTGCACCGAATTTTGAGATGGAACGGCCGACACGACCTAACAATGACCGATATGCGACTCGCCGACATGATGATTTTGACTATAAGCTGTTCATTACTACACGTAAATTCAAAACATTTAAGAATTCTGGCAACGACATTCATCCACAAGCATGGCTCCATCAATTCTCTCATTGTTTTCCTCCCAACTGGTCGTTGGAACACAGATTAGAATTTATGTGTGGCTACTTGGAGAATGAACCAGCTGTAAGAATGCGATCGGTAATTCACGATTGCCACAGTGAAGGAGAGTTTTACCATGCCTTCCTCTCAGCATATTGGTCTCAAGCCACACAAGACCGAGTAAAACATAGCATCATAATGATGAAACGTTTCGAACAATCTGAATTTTCCAGTCTTATGAAATATTTTGAAGACATGTTGCATAAGAATCAATATCTTTCAAACCCATACAGCCCCTCAGAACTCATCCGCATTTGCTTAATCAAACTGCCTGAACATTTACGACATATTATTTTGGCAGGACGTTGCAAAGACGACATTGAAGCTTTTCAGGGACTGTTACAAGAACTAGAAATTGACACTGACAATCGCGGAACGCGAAACCAGGAACACAACAATTACAGGTCACATCCGTCGCAATTCCACGATGAAAGAAGTAATAACTTGACACGACAAGGCTATTCTCACAACACAAATTGTGACCAAAACAGACACCACCCGTATGACAACCGTTGGCAGAGTAGTAATAACTACAGGGAAAGATCACCTCTCCGTGGTAATGACTATCACAGAGACAATAAGAGAAACAGACAATATGGGAACCAAAATAAATATTATCAAGGGAGACAGAATAACTTTAGACGCAACGGACCAGCGCACAGTTACGATTCAGGGAGAAATTCTCCACCATGTGACCGACAAGAAAGAAACTGTGGAATCTACCGACATGACGACAGACGATATGATCGTAACGACAGACCTGAATTGCATCAGAACTGGCGGGATTCAAACAGAGCAGGGCCTTCTCGTCACGGTGAATTTGTAGAAGTTAGGTCTCCAAACCCCAATGACGACGCGCGCCAACAAAGGGACAGACAATGACTCACACCACATGCAGCAGGCAGCCGCGTGCGCCCGCTAGCTCCGAGAAAAATAACATAAGACGTTAGCCTTGAGAAAAATTTTAGCATTCTTTACCGATGTATACAACATGATAATTGCTTTGAAGTTGAAACTCTGTGTACTAGGAAGAGTAAAGGTTTACACCACATTTCACATGTAAAACCCTTTATTGAAAGATAATCTGCTTTTTAACTTTGTCTTTGCCATAAAACGTTTCACTTCACGTTACTAGTATGCTTCAGAAACTGTTACCATGCAACAATGTTTGAAGTTAAATATCCAGTCAAGAACCAAGAGAACTTATTTAAACAGAAATTAAGAATGCATTGTCATAGTGAACTGACGACACATCGTTATTGTGTGTGTACATTCTTGCTTGTTAGTGGCACGATTACGTAACGACCATAAGGCTCACATACTTAAAACATATACTGGTACTGCTAATGAGATTTTAATGCAACATTTTGGTTTACTTGAAAATACATTCTGGATTTAAAGTACTTTCTGTGAGATACCAGATGACACAGTGGTTAGTTTATGTGACAGCTACACGATTTTATCATGACGCTACTAATGAGTGACAATATACAATGTTGCTTTTGCGGTGTTTCTTTTTTATATCTGCACAGTTTTTCTGTTATATTCTGGAAAGTAAAACATGTTTTAGTAGTAACTTTTGTGGTATAGCTACAATGAGACTGCCTTTTCCGTAGCACAACAATACGTTACAGCACAGTAATTTCATCATCACAACAATAAGCGTAATAACTAAGATATCTCTACGCAAAGCATTTCACTTTTGTTTATCATGAGGTAAGTACATTGGCTTCTGCAGAACTTAGCTTTCGGAGGAAAATAACTATGACACTTCCACACAGATTATGTTGCAACAAGACGCACATTTAGCGCTACAGTACACGTATTTGAGTGATTAATTTTGTACTTAAAACATTTATTTTTAAAGATTTTTTGAATTACAAAGAAAGTTTTCCGGGATACATTTTATTCCATTGCAATAATCTGTAACACCTGAGGGTATAATTACATTAATCCTCAGGGGGGTACACGCTTACTTTGTGTACCATGTGGGTGGCAACCACAAGGAACCCTAGCTAATATGGTATTTGCTTATACAACTTTACACATCCGTACCATATTTCTCTAACACAAATTACACAGCTATCTGGTCATTTAACAGAGAAAGAAACTTTTTTTTACTACATCAGTGACAGATGTTTAAGTAATTACACAGTTGGATAACTTCACACTTATGAAATTGTATTTTCTCAGTACTTTGTGAAATGTTCATATTTTTTCGGAACCATTGTGATACTATGAGAGCTTTGAATGATATATTTGGTAAGGGAGCATGATTTTAAAGTACGTTTGAGGTAGATGACACTACTGGAATGAGCAGAGAATTTTTTTAGGTTTTGAAATTATTGCAGAAAGCTACTACGATTTTGAGATTTGACTGAGGTTTTATGATGTTATTTTTACGACGACGATGTGTATTATGCTGCTGAGGTATGTTTATGATTAATAGGCTGAGGCTATATGAGTTATTTGATTATGCTTCATATTTATAATGACGAAATATTGACGAGTGTCGATGGATACGTATATGTGTAATAAGGTAAGGAGTAATGAATAGTGATTAGGGACTCTGACTTATGGAAAAGGATGTTGGAAACCAAGAATCATACTTTAGAATTATGAAATGTGTGTACATGTGTGAATGTATCACAATGCCACTGAAAATTTTTTTGGACACTGTTATATTCATAGGATTTTGTTTCTGCAACGTAAATTCTCGACCTGTGAAATTTTGTATATATGACTGTCACTGTAGCGGAAACTGCTGTCGTAAATATTTCCGTAAGAAAGTTAAGTGACCACCTGCACGTAATGCGTCGCGGGCACCCACCTGGGCGACAGCCGCCCGAAAAAAAAAAGCCATTAGCCTTTCAGCGGCACAGGTAAAAAAAAAAAGGGAGGCCATTATCCTGGCTATTGACGTTCCTTTGTAGAAAGCATCGCAAATATTACACGCTCATTACCTGAAAACATATGGTTACTCATACTTTGTGCTAATTACTGAAATGCTTATGAATTGATGGGAAATATTCGTACATCTGCACACCTGATTATGACAAGTGTCTTTCTACGAGAGTTGAGAGCTACTGACTTACGAAATGCCACATGACTATTGAATGATATTTTTATGCTTTGGTTTGCGTAATTGCTTATTTCATTTGACATCTGTTTTCCAGCTGTGTTGCAGCATTGGTTTCATAAAATAAAATTAAATGCATTTGCTAATGTGAACACTTTCTGTCAACAGATCTTTTAAATAATAATTTTGTGATCCACATTCTTCAAAAAAGGAGCACTTGGAAGGGAAAGAACAATAAGAAGGGACTAGTAACAGTAACTGCATACATAATATTCTTTTCAAGTACATGGTAATATTTCTTTTACAATAAGTTGTTGTGGTGCACCACTTTAATTACTTAGACATTAAGATGTGATTATACATTTCCCTTATCTGCATTGTTATCTTTAGTGTACTATTTTTTCTGCTTGAGCTATGTCATGTTTAGATATAAGCTGCTGTTTGCCAGGCATAGTGCTACTGAACTTTAATTTGTGTTACTCTGCTAAGCCAGATTTATTTTCTTGTTGCTGCTGTATTTATATGTTTATCTGATAAGACTTATATTGTAGAATTTTTCTAATACTAAGCTACATTCACTATGATGAGGAATACTGTTATCCTCGAATATAATTGGCATTAATAATGTTATTTACTTTGTAAAGATGTTAGACATTATTTATTCTGTTTTGTGTTAATGCTCATGTGTGAAGTTGCTGTTTCGAAAGTTATTCCGATCTTTTATGTATGTACTCATGTCATAATTCCGGTAACATTGATGTATATGTTTATTTCTATTCTTTTGTAAAGCCACTATTATCTACAAATGTTATCTGTATTATTATGTTTCAATGATGTTTTCTGTATCTTTGTAATTGTATTCTCATGTTATAAAATTGTACTTGACACCAGTTCATCAAATTAAGTAACTTGTGAGTTACATTTCACTGCACACGTTTCTGTTGGTCATAGTATATGGACAATATGTGAGAAGTAGGGACTGTTAGTGTTTGCATGTGTGTTACTAATTCAGCAAGGGACTGGATAACAGTATTGCTGGTTCTAAGGACAATTCCAAAAACTTTGTGAGTGCACAAGTGGTGGTTATGGACTTGCTATATTATCCGCAAGACTCTTCAATGGTGATTGTGCACCTGCACAGTCACAACAGATGGCTGCTGGCTATCTCTACAAGGACTACAGTGGGTCTGCATCTTTGATGACTCACCAGTACCATTATCTCTACAAGGACTACAGTGGGTCTACATCTTTGATGATCCATCAATACCATTATTTCTACAAGGACTGCAGTGGGTCTGCACCTCTGGTGGCCCACCAATACCACAATCTCTACCAGGACTCCAGTGGATCTGCTCTGTGACGACCTACCTACCAATATTCTTCAAAACTTCGAATGACTCTGCTGTGGGTTTGCTCCATTGTGGCCCATTACCTGTCAGCATGTCAAGAGTCAGCACTGTCTTTCCGTTGGAAGGACAACACTACTTCTTCAAGACTGTATGGAAATCCACTACTTCTATGTGCAATTTCTTTTACTAATGAGAAACTGTAATTACTATTATGATGAATGATCAGGACTATCTTTATGGACTGTGAGAAAATTTTAGCTTTTGACCAACATTGTATCAATAAGTGTGTGCATTTTATATCTTTGTTACTGTAATTGTGAAAAATTTTTGTCAAATCTGTATTGGCCTGTGCCCAACACCATTTGTAAAAATTTTTTGTGGGGAGCATGGGGGCTATGTAAGTAGGCTGTTTATGTTTTCTTTATGTAAGTAGGCTGTTTAGGTTCTTATATTGGTAACGCCACCTCTGTATGAAAATCACTGGCTGTGCTGTGTGCAGTCTGTGGCTGCTTTGCATTGTTGTAATACTCGCCATTGTAGTGTTAGGCAGCTGGCTGTGAACAGCGCGTAGCGTTGCGCAGTTGGAGGTGAGCCGCCAGCAGTGGTGGATGTGGGGAGAGAGATAGCGGAGTTTTGTAATTTGTCATGAACTGCTATATTTATATATGATGATATCAAGGTAAATACATTGTTTGTTCTCTATTAATATCTTTCATTTGCTAACTATCCCTATCAGTAGTTAGTGCCTTCCATAGTTTGAATCTTTTATTTAGCTGGCAGTAGTGGCGCTCGCTGTATTGCAGTAGCTTGAGCAGCGAAGATTTTTGTGAGGTAAGTGATATGTGAAAGGTATAGTTTAATGTTAGTCAGGGCCATTCTTTTGTAGGGAATTTTGAAAGTCAGATTGCGTTGCGCTAACAAAATATTGTGTGTCAGTTTAAGCACAGTCTTGTATAATTGTTCAAAGGGGACGTTTCAGTACAAAGCGGGCTCAACACAGAGTTGCATCACACAGGCCGCTGGGGTGCTTCCTCAGCATTATGGGGCCCTGTGATGCATACCAAGAGCAACGAGGGCACTGTAGCTAAAAAACAATAAATCATTTGGAATGTTCTCGCCGGGTTTTAATACGGCAAATTCTACCTCCTGTCTCATCCACTACAGTTATTTTCTTGCATACTGCCCAGTATTTCATTTCATGGCTATTTAAGTCAGACCTTGCACTTTATGTTACATAAGTTTCATAATGTACTTCAGTATTGAGTGTTAGTTAAATAATTTTCACTGAGGATATGATTAGTTTTGTGGAATTTAATTAGATTTAGTTTTGTAATTTTAAATCAGAATTTCGTTAAGATTTAAGTTTTGTTTCTTCGTATATGCATCACAGGGCCAACCAACTGTCAGTTTTGCTCAGCAGTTGAATAAGATATCTAAAGCTCAAGTTATACAAGGAGAAAGTTTTTGAAAAAAAGAATATTCAGTATTACACACATAGGTGAATTAGAAAGAAAGCTTACAGATGTAACGGTTTTAAAAAATTGTGGGATCTTTTGGATGCCAACTTGTATTTGGCCATGAGCAAAAGCTGCTGCTAAAAGTGTCAAATATACACTCTCTCTCAAATGAAGCCAAACAATGCTTTTACTGATTTAACATCTAGAAGATAAATGCTAAGCATGCATACGGGTAAGTCTTCAGGATGGCGTTTTGTGGGACGCCTGTGTAATTCTCCGATGGATTTTTTTGGACTCCTATTAAGTCAAAGACAGCTGCATGAGACACGCTACAGAAACAAAAAGTATTCCTGTGTTGAAGCCCCTGTTGTAGCCTTCAGTCAGAAGACTGGTTTCGTACTGATTTCGCCGCTAGTCGACCCTCTGCATAACTTCTGCCATCTACATCCATTTGAACCTACTTCCTGCAGTCAAGCTTTGGTCTCCCTCTGCAGTTTTTACCCTCCATTACCAAACTGACGACTTTCTCATGTCTCAGAAAGTGTCTTATCAACTGGCTTCTTCTTTTATTATTTTTTTTATTGTGATTTCATTCCCCTGTCCCATAAGGGGAGGGGAGAGCTGTCAGCAGCACAATCCGCCGCTCTTCAGCCGAGTGACATGACAACTAATACGAGAATAAAATGTTACATATAAGGCGATAAAAAAGGGGGGCATAAAACAGAGTAAGGGGAGATAATGGAATTAAAAAAGTCGACATAAAATTAAAAAACACAGTTGGCGATTCTTAAAATACAAAGGAAACACTGAAGGCACACGCACAAGTTAAAAGTCGGCCACAATATTAAAAACCCTCCAGAACAACACACTTTAAACCCACTTGGAGCACACACGTTGAAGAATAAAACTGCCAGGTGGGACCTGCCGAGGGAGAGGCCGGAGAGGATGGGAAAGGAGGGGAGAGCAAGGTGCAGCAGGGGAGGGGTCAGGATGAAGAGAGTAGGGGCGTCAGTGGGTACACCAAGAGGCAGGAGACTGGTGGAGCAGGAGATGAAGAGGGAAGACAAGGCAGGAGGGAGTGCAGAGACACTTGAAGGGGAGCACAAGAGAGGGAGGGGGAGTAGGAGGAGAAAGCCACTCAAGAGAATGGAGGGGGAGGAGAGGGAGCCCTGAGGAGGAGGCAGGAGGAAGATGGGGTTAGAGTTGGTAGGAGGGGTAGATGTCAGCACGAAGCTCATCATCCGGGAGGGGTAGATGATGGAAGTTGCATTGGGAAAGGAGGCGGAGGGTGTGGAGACGGAGAGAAGGTGGAACACAACGGTAAAGGCGCGACAACTGGCTGGGTGTAAAGAGGAAGGGAGATACCAGGGGGTGAAGGGGATCAATGCGACGGACAATATATAGTGTGCAGAGGTGTTCAAGGAAAAGGAGAAGGTGGGGGAAGGGGATGAGGTCATAGACGATGCGCGTGGGGGACGGAAGGTGGATGCGGAAGGTGAGGCGGAGCGCATGGCGTTTGAGGATATGGAGGGATTTATAGAACCTGGGAGCGGTGGAAATCCAAGCCACGTTGGCATAACAGAGGATGGGGCAGATCAAGGATTTGTAGGTGTGAAGGATGGTGGAAGGATGCAGACCCCATGTCTGGCCAGACAGGAGCTTCAGGAGGTGGAGTCCATTGTGAGCTTTGTGTTGGATGGTAAGGAGATGGGGAGTCCAGGTGAGGTGGCGGTCGAGGATGAGGCAAGGTATTTGAGGCTAGGAGTGAGGTGGATAGGATGGCCATAAATGGTGAGGTAGAAATCATGGAGATGGAAGGAGCAAGTGGTGCGGCCTAGGATGATCGCCTGGGCGTTGGAGGGGTTGATACAGACGAACCACTGGCTGCACCAAGCGGTGAATTGGTCATGGTGGGTTTGGAGGGTACGTTTGGACCGTTGAAGGGTAGGATAAAGGGTTAGGAAGGCGGTGTCATCTGCAAACTGGAGGAGATCAACAGGCAGGGGATAGAGGAGAGGGGAAAGTACAGAGCCTTAGGGCACAATGGCAGAGGGATAGAAAGTATGGGAATTGGAATTGTGGATAGTCACAAAGGAGGGACGATGGGAGAGGAAGGAAGCAACCAGAAGGACGAAGTTGATAGGGAGAGCGTAGTCTAGAGTTTGAAGAGGAGCCCGGGATGCCAGACATGGTCATAGGCGTTCTGGAGGCCAAGGGAAACAAAGATAGCGGAGCGACGGGAGTTAAGTTGGAGGGAAAGAAGATTGGTAAGGTTAAGGAGCTGGTCGTCGGCGGAGAAGGAAGGCCGGAAACCACATTGGGTAAGAGGAAGGAGGCGGTGCTGGTTAAGGTGGCGGTGAATACAGTGAGAGAGGATGGCCTTGAAGACCTTACTGAACACGGAGGTGAAGCAGATGGGACGATAGGAAGAGGTATCAGAGGGGGGGGGGGGGTAGTTGAGTTTAGGGAACATCAGAACACGGGAAGTCTTCCACAGGTCGGGGTAAAATCCAGTGGAGAGGGACCTCTTCTTTTACTCTAGTTGTGCTATAAATTTATTTTATCCCCAAAGCGATTCAGAATCTCTTCATTAGTTATCTGCTTTCCCTACCCAGTCTTCAGAATTCTTCTGTTGCACCACATTTCGAAAGCTTCTATTATCTTCTTGTCTGAACTATTTATCGTCGAAGTTTCACTTCCTATCTCACATATTTCATGTTACAAGTGGAATGGTTGTGTCACAGTACAGTTACGCAATTATCTTAATACACGATCCAGTCACATTAATGTGACCACCGCATGTGTTCGGCGTCAACGAGCAGTAACCACTCACAGACGGCAGGCGACAGCACTGGCAGTGGAGAGTATATAAAGCTGGTCGGGGGACGCAGAGAACAGTGCTGTCGTTGTCGCAATGTAGAAACGAAGCGATTGATCTGACGTCCAAATTGGCATGATCATTCGCTTTCCGGCCAAGAGTAGAAGCATTTCCGAAATGGCTGCGTTTGTAAATTGCTTGCGTGCTACCGTATATCGTACATGGCAAAATGCCACTATCCAAAACTGGAGCCGAGGCAATTGCGGTGCTCCGTGGGCCATAGATGGCAAGAGTGAATGATGGCTGCGAAGAGGTGTATGTACTAACAGACGTGCGACTGTTGAGCAACTGTCCACCCAGATGAACCAAGAGGCTACCATCAGTGTCTCCTCAATAATGAACATATTTTCTTCTATTGTTGTAGGTATAGATATCACTATTCTTTTAAACTGTAATGGATGATCATTTACGACGAATTTCATTAGCGAATATATTTTTTTGTGAAGGTGGAACTAAAATGCCTAAGATCTTGAAGAGGTACCCAAAATGTGACTGCAGGTGAACACAGCATATACTTACTGCTTGCTTATGTGCAAAACTGTCGATGCCGTAACGTACTGTCTTGCCTTATGCGTCATCATTAGTTAATTTTCCTGATGATGCCGTTGTAATAATGGGTGACTTCAAATCACCAGGTATAGATTGGGAGTATTATGCCATCAAAACTGGTGCCGGAGAAGGGATTTGTGTGGCATTGTTTTGGATGTCTTGTCCGAAAATTATCTTGAGCAGATAGTTAGAGAACCAACTCGTGAGGGTAACGTCTTAGACCTCCTGGCAACAAACAGACTGAACTTATCGAATCAGTTAGCGTAGTGGAAGGTATCAGTGATCATAAGGCTGTGACAGCATCTAAGACGACAGGTCCTACAAGGAATGTTAAAAAAGGTAGGAAGATATATTTGCTCAACAAGGCTGACAGGATACAAATTTCAGAATATCTCAACAGTCAGTATCAAATATTCGGTGACAAGGACGAAGATGTGGAGAACAAATGGAAAAAAAGTTAAAAGGCATCGTTCAATACACCATAGACAAGTATGTTCCGAGTAAGCTTTTAAGGGATAGGAAAGATCCACCATGGTTTAACAGCCGTGTTATAAAAGCGCTACGTAAACAAAGAGCCCTTCATCTCATATTCCCGAGGAGTATATCGTGCAAATAGTAAATATTCGCCGAATACGGCATATCCATCTAACGTGCATTGACATGTAAACACAATTCGACGGTTTCGCAATATAACACTAATACGAACGGTAAGACTAGTATCGTCGAATCAAGCGAATGTGAATGATGTATTCCTTCCAAGAACGAGTCGATTTGCTTCTCATTTTCGGAGAACGCCAACGAAACTCTGTGAGAGTTTAACACTAATACGCTGAAAAACATCCTCAACGTACTCACACTACACGTCGTACATTTAAATATGTGTATGATAAATTGAGAACAACTGGATCTGTAACGCGTCGGAAACGTATCCGGCAAAGCAAAGTTACTAACGAGGAAACGGAAATTGGTACTCTTGGCGCCGCTGTTTGAGATCCTTGTGTTAGTTCGCGTCAAATCGCAAGGGAATCTGGCATGAATCAGAGTAGTGTTACTCGCGTTCTGTATCGCCACAAATATCATCCTTACGATATCAGTCTCCACCAAGAATTAACTGGAACGGATTGTATGCGTCGCTTTGAATTCTGCCGGTGGGCTCAACTTCAGATTCAGAGGGACGACACATTTATTAATTTGATTTTATTTACTGTCTAGGCTACATTCACGAACCATGAAAATGTTAATTTGCATAATATGCATTATTGGGCAACTTGGTCGCGGCAAGTAGCACACCAAAAACCGTGGTCAATGACTGGAGGACAGAATTATAGGCCCATACTTCATCGAAGGAAATCTTAGTGTTAAGAAGTAAACCACATTCCTGCAAGAAACATTATGTCTGTTATTGGGAGCAATACCTTTAGGAACAAGGAACAGAATGTGGTATCAATACGACGGATGTCCGGCACATTTTTCGCTGATGGGTAGAAATGAGTTGCAGAGACAGTTCCTAGATCGTTGGATTGGATGCGGAGGAGATGTGTCATGGCCGGCTCGTTCGCCAGACTTGACGCTTCTGGATTTTTCTTGTGGGTATTCGTAAAAGACATTGTTTATAAAGACTTTCCTACTACACCTGAAGATATGCGAGAGGGAATTGTCAGAGCATGTGCTTCGATAAGTGCCAATGTGATAAGGAATACCAGTCAATCCATGATAAGAAGATTACAGCACTGCATTGACACCAATGGTCATCAATTCGAACACCTTCTGTCAATGGATGTTCATGCCACCTTTGTGACCTTCGTTGACCTTCAAAGACCTTACTGTTAAAACAAAGTTGACCTTCATATCTCTGAAGCGACCCCACCTAGCAACAAAACACCAGCGTTATATTAAGGCCCCTGTTGTCCCATGCAACTTTTGTCCCACAAAGTTTTCAGCTCCTATCATACTTTCGGAGTTACTCTAGGTGGCAATAGTTAGTGACTCATCCTGTATATAGATGGTATAGTAGAAAGCGTCGGATGCTCATTATGTCTATTTGGAGATGATGCTGTTGTCTATACCAAAGTAGCAACGCCAGAACATAGTGAGAATTTTGCAGCACGACCTGCAGAGAACTGATGAAGCTCTGACAGTTGACCCTGAACGCAAATAAATGTAACATATTGCGCATACAAAGGAAAAGAAATCCTCTACTGCACAGCTACTCTATTGATGACAAACAGTTGTAGATAGCGCCTGCCCTGAAATATCTAGGTGAAACTATCGAAAGTGACCTTAAATGGAATGACCACATAAAACAGATAGTAGGAAAAGCAGACACCAGACTCAAATTCATCGAAAGAATCTTCAGGAAATGTAACTCATCCACGAAAGAAGTGGATTATAAGGTGCTTGTTCGCCTGATTCTTAAGTATTGTTCATCTATCTGGGATCCCTATCCGGTAGGACTGATAGGGCAGATAGAGAAGATCCAACGAAGAGCGGCGCGTTTCGTCGAGGGATCGTTTAGCTGGCGAGAGAGCGTTACGGAGATGCTAAACAAACTCCGATGGCAGACGTTACAAGAGAAGCGTTGTGCATCACGGAGAGATTTACTATTGAAATTTTGGGACAGCAGTTTTCAGGAGCAGTCGGACAAAATATTACTTCCCCCCACATACATCTCGCGTATTGACTACGAGGAGAAAATTCGAGGAATTAGAGCCAATACAGAGACTTGCCGACAATCATTCTTCCCACGCACTAATCGCGAGTGGAACAGGGTTTGAGGGATCAGATAGTGGTACCGAAAGTACCCTCCACCACACATCATTAGGTGGCTTGCGGAGTATGATGTAGATGTAGATGATAATCGTTCTGTCCCCACACCAGTTGTGTATCTTGTGACATTTCATCTACTGTGTTTTCTTCCTGTAAGATAAATCCATGCAGTTCTTTTCGGCTATCCTGTTTTTCTGAATCGCAAACTTTTGGTGAGTGACATCTATTTCTTTAACTTGTATTTTAATTGCACTTGCATCGCGTTTTACATTGTTAATGTCAGCTGTGACTGCATATTTGACACGACATAACCGTTACCCCAGGGCTTCTTGCGTTCATGGATGTATTGTGTGTTCCCATCTCGCACCATGTAAGGATACATCCAGTATTGTCGAACACGGTCGTTTTGATGGTTCAGGTGTTATAGTGCCTAGAGGCCTAATTTTGCATAGGCGTGCTGACCTCCCTATCTTTGAACACGGTACATTCACCAGTACACGTAATTGTGACACTTCGCCAAGTGTGTCTTTTCGCGGGTGCAGTCCGCCCTGACTTAATTTTTATGGCTGGCAATGGCAACCACTTCGAAATGCGCTAGTGGAGTAATTCTTGGAACTAGATGGAACGGGAATAAATTCGGCTAATGGACTGTCCTGCTCGTCCTACCAACTCAAATACCACTGTGTACGTGTGGGATGCGTTGGGGAGACATATTGAAACAAGTCGACATGCACCAACGTCCATGCGGTGCTTGTCAATTGCGCTGGAGGAGGAATGGAACGCCCTACCAGTGACTTCAGTATCGTTACTTGTCTTCGAGTAAAAGTGTTATTTCCGTTCGTCTCGCTGAGTATTTCTTTTAGTTACCTCCTGTACTACATTGTTCTAAGTTTCATCGGGCTGTATTACTTGGCACTGACACATCATGCGAAAATTACTTCCGTCCTTATGTTTTGCACACCAGTCTATTTAAAGATGTGTTGGGATAACGATTGAATGTTTGTGGGTAGATATGGAGTATGGCGCAAGTGTAAAGACGGTATTTGAGCAGTCGGTTGCACACAGGTGTTAAGCGAACATTGCGGCACGTCACTAGTCGACCGACTTGGTGCGTGAGATGGTGATAATCAGTGCGGGGCGCATTGGTCTTAGCATACCGAAGATGACACAAGAAACGGGATTTACAAGTTCAGCAGTATCTATGGCGGATCTTCAGTATCGCTGAAACAATGTTTCCACGCGTGAACTGCCACGGAGGACGACCACGCGTGTTTGAGGAACGGATGTCTCGTAGCCTCCTCAAAGGTATACGGAGCATCGGCAGTCTATTTGGAGATATTTCACTCTTTATTTGAATCTGAGTTGTCAGAAACCCATTCCTACCGGGACTCAAAACAGCCGACGACCGGTATCACATCCAGTGCCTTCCTATGACATTGGGCTATCCGTGCAGCACTTGCTGGGCTTGGGCAAGAAGACTAATGTGCCCCTGTTTAAAAAATTCTGACTGAAAAGTAGGGTTCCAACTGCGTCATTCTACTTCCCTCAGCATCCTTAAAATTTTTCCCAAAAATTTTGGCATTTGAACCCATTCGCGCTCTTTTTAAAAAGCAACCCACCCCTCACTCCGCCGGCCGGTGTAGCCCTACGGTTCTAGGTGCTTCAGTCTGGAACCGCGTGACCGATACGGTCGCAGGTTCGAATCCTGCCTCGGGCATGGATGTGTGTGATGTCCTTAGGTTAGTCAGGTTTAAATAGTTCTAAGTTCTAGGGGACTGATGACCACAGATGTTAAGTCCCATAGTGCGCAGAGCCATTTGAACCATTTTTGAACCCCTCACTCCCACAAGCTTACTAGTCCATCGCTGTAAGTCGTTCATACCCATCCACTCCCACTTGCCCATTCTCACTCACTCATTCAGTCTAATTCGTTGTCATTATCTCTTTGCGTCTCTGTAAGTGTCACTGCCTTCTGTACCACAGCCAGTCTCCATCGTTCTGTACTACCACTAATATTACTACTACTGTCTCCTCTCACTGCCAATGTCTCCCTCTTGCTCTCTCTCTCTCTCTCTCTCTTACTGCTGCCATCTCACTCATTCCTTCCAATTGCTGCTGTATCTTCTCACTGTCGTTATCTCTTTCTTCCTCGTTGTCATTGTCATAGAGTCTGTTTCTCGCTATCACTGGATCTCACCCACTTGCACTTTCTCGTACTCTTTATTCCTTTCTGACTGGCACTGTCTCCTCCTTCACTCTTTTCCTGGCACTGTTCTGTCACTGTTCACTACCACTGTGGCCCCCTGTTTCTCTCATACCGCAGTTGTCTCCTTCACCCTTTCTGTGGCACTACCACTGTCTACTATCTTCCAGTATTTATTACTTATCTCTTTCTGACTGCAACTGTCTCCTTCTCTCTCAGCATAAAAAAGCGCGAATACGTTCGCAAGCCATAATATTTGATTTTAAAGGTGCTGAGGAAGATAGAATGGGGCAGCTGATACCCCACTTTTCAGTTAGAGTCTTTTAACAGGAGCATATTCGCCTTTTTGTGCTCCTATAGCAGCATTTTTTCGCTGGTTCCCTTCCTTTTCTCCTCCAGTAGGGCATGTCACTCATATGAAAAGAACTTCATGGGTCAGTAAAATTTTGATAGTTTACTTAATTGAAATTTAAATAACGCAAAACTAATTTTACACCTCACACCGGATTTTACGTGCATGAAAATATTGCATGTGCTTCAGTACTACAACATGGAGTTTCCAGAACGCTTCTGATGATAATGGAGACACTTTGCAGCGTATTTCTCCGTGCTACGTCACTTTATAAACTACGTTTTCACCTCACGAATTTTACGTGCTTATTATATGTTCACAAGTAGGTTAACTTTGAACCTCTGTATCTTGGAAATGGATCTTGTTCGAGATCGGGATCATAGGAATAAATTGTAAATTGCTGTGCCTTGGAATCCGTGGTCCGATCTTGGTACGAAAAAATCATATTTTTGGGGTGTTTCACGATAACTTATACAGATTTTTGAAAACTGGAAAATGGCCCTTCTAGATAAATGCCTAGATAATATTGTAAGTAGGCTGTTTAGGTTCTTATATTGGCAAAGCCACGTAGCGCTCTGTATGAAAATCACTGGCTGGGCTGTGTGCAGTCTGTGGCTGGGTGGCATTGTTGGAATTTGCTATTGTAGTGTTGGGCAGTGGGCTGTTAACAGCGCCTAGCGTTGCGCAATGCGCAGTTGGAGGTGAGCTGCCAGCAGTGGTGGATGTGGGGAGAGAGATCAGAGACAGTAAATTTGCGATACTGGATGTCACGAACTGATATATATATATATATATATATATATATATATATATATATATATATATATATATATATATTATGACTTTTGAACACTATTAAGGTAAATACATTGTTTGTTCTCTATCAAAATCTTTCATTTGCTAACTATGCCTATCAGTAGTTAGTGCCTTCAGTAGTTTGAATCTTTTATTTAGCTGGCAGTAGTGGCGCTCGCTGTATTGCAGTAGTTCAAGTAACGAAGATTTTTGTGAGGTAAGTGATTCACGAAAGGTGAAAGGTATAGGTTGTTGTTAGTCAGGGCCATTCTTTTGTAGAGATTATTGAAAGTCAGATTGCGTTGCTCTAAAAATATTGTGTGTCAGTTTAGTGCTGATCAGAATAAGTAAAGAGAGATATGTCTGAGTACGTTCAGTTCTGCTCAGCTGTTTGAAAACCAAATAACGTAAGGGGTTTACCAGCACAGTAATTCAATAATTTTTCTAAGGGGACGTTACACATGTCGACCCTTAGCCGAGGATACCTCACTGGAATCTTCTGGTTTTTTCCTGTAGTTTCTGTAATTAGTGTAGCTATTGTTTATTGCTAGAGCGTAATTATAGAGAGATTTCCTTTGTAGTTTTAGTTTTTCATTGTTGTACAGTAAAACAGTTGTGGCATGCATGTAGATTTGCACCAAATATTTCGCAGCTGCACTAGCAATTAACGAGATATTATTTTCAATGCTATGTTAATGTGTTTTCTTATTTTGCTCTTCAAATTGTGCTTTTCTGTGTTATCATGTGAAATATTGTGACAATAATGGCGTGTGAAAAACGTAATACTAGGCTCCAAAGTAAACTGAGAAATGACAGTGAAGACGAAAGCAGTGTGTTAGCGCCACCGTGTAAGGAATTAACTAATGTTACAAGTAGTAATTTGGTAATTGTGCATAGGGAAATGGAGCGGGCTGCAAATAATGGTGTAGGTAGTGAAACAATTAGTGAACAGGGAAGCATTATCGATCGATCGGTCGGCAACAGCTCGCCTCAGGAATCCGAAATGACAGAACACAATCTTGCAAATACTGTAGATTAAGGTTTTGCGTCCTCACCGTTTTCTCAAATAAGTCAAGACACATTTTCTGCTTTTCAAAATTTGCTGGTTCAAATGCACTGCCGAATAGCACTGAGGAACATGTTTCAGACACCAGTGCATTGTTATTACAATTAATGCAACAAATGGGACAAAGGCTACAAAAGTTAGACACAACGCTTGAACAAAATCAGAAACAAATGGGACAAAATCTTCAAAAGTTAGACACAATGGAACAACACCAGAAACACACACAGCACAGCCAGTGATTTTCATACAGAGCGCTACGTGGCGTTACTAATATAAGAACCTAAACACCCTACTGACAATATACCGTTAAAATTTGAGCAATTTGTGTCAGTTTGTTATTTAAACATTTTTTTCTGGTTTTCTCAGAAACCGCTGATGAACTAAATGATACCTGCATAAACCCCGTAAGGCGCACGAACTAAATGATACCTGCATAAACCCCGTAAGGCGCACGGTAGAAAACATCTAATGGAACAAGAACTAATCGATTTGCTCATTTTCCCTAAGCTCAAGGAAATAAGTCGTATTCAAACTTTGACCCTGTACTCTAGGATTTTTACAGTAAGACAATCCTTCTGTTGGGTGTACAAGGAATATGCAGAACACTTGACCCTACATTTTTACCGCGAATAGAACCCGAGGTACGAGCCCAGGAAAAATCTCGTTTTTATGCGCGGCGTTCATAGCAAAGTGGTAGCCCATGCTGTGAGATCGCATTGAGGCTAGAGAAGCCTGCAGGTAGCGCTGTTGTATTTGACCAGGAGCAGCACTTGTGAGATGCCCTTGCAAGTAAATGCCAGTTGTGGTCATAACTGTGTTCTGTGCAGCTTTGAGAGCATTATGTTGGAGGTAAGTGACCTCGAACGCAGTCAAATTGCTGGTGTCCGTGTGGTGGAAGCTTCCGTAACCAAGCTAGCAGATATATTTGGTGTTTCAAGAAGCACCATATCGAAGATTTATGTCCATACAGGGAAAGCGGAAAAACACTGTCCAATAAGTCACAATGCAGACGAAAGTGCGTGTTGAGTGATCGCGACAGCCGGTCTTTGAAGAAGATTCTGACGAACAATAAGAGGACGAAAGCTAAAAAAAAACTGCAGAGTTAAATGTCGCACTGCCGAATCCTGTCGGCAACAAAACAACACGAAAGGAGCTCGATAAGTTATGAAATTCAGGGCGAGCTGGAATTCCAGAACCACTCATCAGTGGTGCAGATGCCTCTAATAGGGAAACGTGTTACTGAAGCCATACAACCTTGACTCTGGAGCAATGTAAGAAAGTCATTTGGCCGGATGACTCTTGTTTCACACTGTTACCAACTTCTGGCCGAGTTTACGTCTGCCGTAGGCCGTTCCAAATCTATGATCCAGACTGCTTGCTGCTAAGAGTGAAACGTGGAGGGAGTTCGATGATCATTTGGATAGCCATGTCGTGGTATTCCGTGAGTTCCATGGTTGGTCTGCAAGGATGCACACTGTCAAGCATTATGTGGCCATTTTGGCTGATCAAGTCCAATCCATGGTAGAATATTTATTTATTCCCCAATGATGATTCTGTGTTCCAGGAGAGGGTCCCTGTTCACACAGCCCGTATCGTCAAGAAATGGTTTTGCGAGAGCGAGGATGAAGTATCGCATCGCCCCTGAACACCATAGTCAACAGATCTCAGGATTACTGAGCCGATGTGGTCTAGTTTGGAGAGAAGGGTGCGTGATCGCTATCTGCCTCCACTGTCCTTATCTCAGCTTGCCATTATTTTTCAGGAAGAATGACACAAGAGTCCCTTGCAAACAATACAGACCCTGTGTTCAATCCATTCCGAAACGACGGGAAGCTGTTTTGAATGCCATTAAGCATTCTAATGCGTTGTTTTTGGCATTTCCATATTTTTGTCCACCCCGATAGATGAAATGTAAAATTTTCGATCAAGTCCTCATCTAATTGGGCTAAAATTTTAGTCATGGCCCATGGGCGAGGAGTGTGGTATATGTATGATGGGGCATCATCTCATATTGCTGCCGACACAAGACGACGTCTAACGCCCCGGTATAGAACAAGAAGAGTAGGTCGAGCAGGACCAGTGCCTTGTCCTGCAGGGACACGTGACTTCAGTACTCTGTATTTTTCAGTATGCTTGGAAATGTATTCTTGCGCCCTCCACGCTGGGGTGGTATGTTGCTAGAAACATCTACATGGCTTCTTTTGTCGGCAGGCAGTCTGTGAATCCCATTAGATGAAGAGCGCCTCCTTTGGCGATTCAGGCAGTTTTTGCGGAAGTCAGATACATACATAAGCGAAAGCCAGTGTACGGTGCGCTGCCGAGGATACCCTGTACAAGTGCTAATGATTTCCTCTCCTGTTCCGCAAGCAAACAGAATATGCCTCTGTATGAGTCCTAATTTCTCTTGTCTCATCTCCGTGCTCCTTACCCGAAATGTACACTGGCGGCAGTAGAATCGTTCTGCTCTCAGCTGCAGTTCTCTAAATTTTCTCAATAGTATTCCTCGAAAAGAACATCGCCTTCCCTCCAGGGATTCCCTGTTGAGTTTTCAAGGCATTTCCGTGACCCTTGCTTGTTGTTCGAGCCTACCGGTAACAAATCAGGCAGCCGGCCTCTGGATTGCTTCGATATCTTCCTTTAATCCGACTTATTACGGATCCCAAACACACGAGCAGTATTCAAGAATAGGTCACTTTAGTGCCCAATATGCGGTCTACTTTACAGATGGACCACACTTTCCTAGAATTCTTCCAACAAACGGACGTCTACCTACTACAGTCCTTAAACATTACGGGTTTGTTTTTCCTACTCTTCTGCATTAACTTGCATTTTTCTGAATTTAGAGTTAGCTGCCATTCATTAACCAACTAGAAATTTTGGCTAAGTTATCTTATATCTCTCAATAGTCACTCAACGGCGACACCTTCCCTTATACCGCAGTATCATCAGCAAACAGTCACAGATTGTTGTCCATCCTGTCCGCCAGATCATTTATGTGCAGTATGTAGAAAATAATAGCGATCCTACCACACTCCTGATGATATTTTTGTATGTGATGAACACAAGCTATTATTTAAGAAGTCTTTGAACCACTAACATATCTGGGAACCTATTCCATATACTCATACCTTCGTTAACAGCACGTAGTGGGCACCGTGTCAAATACGTTTCGGAAATCTAGAAATATGGAATCTGCCGGTTGCCTTTATTCATAGCTCGCAGTATACAATGTGAGAAAAGGGCAAGTCGAGTTTCGCATGAGGGATGCTGTCTAAAACCATGCTCATTCGTGGACAGAAGCTTTTCCATCTCAAGGAACTTTTTATATTCGAACTGAGAAAATGTCGAAGAATTCTCAAGCCGATGGTAAATATAGTGGCCTGTAATTCTGTGCTTCAATTCTTTTGCCCTTCCTACATACAGGAGTCACTTGTGCTTTTTTTTCAAGACGCTTGGGATTTTGCCCTGGGTTAGAGTTTCGCGATAAATGCAGTGTAAGTAAGGAGCCAACATCTTAGAGCACACTGTAGAATCGAACTAAGATTCCACCTGTACCTGGTGACTTATTTGTTTTCAACTCTTTCAGTTGTTTCTCTACGCCAGGAATTTCTATGTTATCCATACACGAATCAATGGTCAAACGACGATATGTTCATACGATTCACCTGCGTGAACGATTTCTTAAACAGGAAATTTAAAACATCGGCTTTCATTTCCTATCTTCTTCTGCTATACCAGACCTGTCAACGAATGACTGGATAGAAGCCTTAGACCCGCTTAGCGATTTTATATAGGATCAGAATTTTCTCGGGTTCTCGGCAACATCGTTTTCTAAGATACGACGGAGGTTAAAAATGGACGAATCTCTACTACCATTTGTCTGTCGTCATTTGCAAGTTCTCTTTTAAACAGCGAGTGCAACAGCCTTTGCTTCCTCACCATTTTCCGATTTTCGTTGCTGAACCATGGTGGGTGTTCTCCGTACTTAATCCACTTACTGGTCACGTACTTTGCTCTTAATTTCTGTACGTCCATCATACTAGAACTAAATGATGTCATTAAATTGTCTAAGTGAAATGCTAACAACTATTTATCTGCTCAGTCTAGAAGAAATACTCTACTAGCCTTTTTGACTAATTTATTAACTTTAGTAATCGCAGTCACTATGATGATATCATGAATACTAATATCCATCTCTGTACTGACATCATCGATAAGGTCAGAGCTGTTTGTAGCTATGAGGTCTAAAATAATCTCATTGCATGTAGGCCGCCAAACAAGCTGCTCAAGGCAGTTTTCGAAAAACGTATACAAAATTACTTCTCAAGACTATCTGTCTGTACCCCCTGCAGTTATTCTATAGGAGTCCCATTTTATACTCGATCCTGCTACCCATCATAATTAATCATGACAAATGCGTTAACAAGCTCGCCGACCCTGCGCAGATACGGCACAAAAGCACAAGGAAAAAAAGAAGATTAGAATGTTCGTGTATTCACACCACAAAGTCAGGTTTTCTAAAATCCGGAGAAACAGTGTTAGACTTTGAACGTCGAAAGCCATTCACATGCTACGCGTTGCTAAGAAAGCGGTTAAACGCTGTCTAATTATGATGCAGACAAGGAGATGGCATTCACGGCTAACGACTGGAAAATTATGCTGACGTAAATATCGCTTGTGACGCACTCACTGTGCTGTGGAACACACTACCGGCAGTAGCCATCCAGATGGTAATACTCGTAACGTCAGGTTCAGCGGCGACAGTCATGGTTTCTAATAATTGTTCACGACACTGGTCGACAGCAGGCTGTCGTCTCCAATTGCTACCCAATATTGCTTATCTTGGATACTATCCGCGTCCTTGAGGACGTATGGGGATAATATTTGGTTATCTCGGTATAAACAGAAACGATGTTTCCAGCACAATTGTTCGCCATCCGTGCCGTATGCCATATGTGGTTCACGAACTTCGTGTAGATCAATATTTAACAAACGGCAGATGTACTCTGAGATCTCAGTACGTTTAATCTGTAGTGAAATTTGTCTTGACAATGTAGATGTGCTTGAAATAATATCTGCATCCATTCAACGAATAGAAGGGCGATGGCCCACCAGAACAGCGCACGCGCTAGACATCCATTATGCAGCTTTCGATGTGGTTCCATGCATTCAAATATTTGTCACTGAGTAATTTGTTCATTGTCGAATTTCTGCAAAGGATCGCGTATGTTTATAGCATCAGGAAATTCCATATGGAGGCATTTACCTTTTAGTATTGTACTGCAAACTACACATCAGTTTACATGCACAAACATGCTCCAGCATAACTGAACCATTATCTGTGGCAAATTTGGAAATTTGTGGTAAGGTCTCACGCGACCAAATCGCTGAGATCATCGGTCCCTGAGCTTACGCACTACTTAATCTAACTTACGGGGACCACACCCTGCCTATCTAACCCATGTTAATTTAGGCAAATATTTGACCCATTTCTGAAAAAACTATTTGATGCAGGACCTTAATAATTTTACTGTATGTTACATGATGCGAATAGAGTCAACTGTACTAAAATCTACCATTATCCATTTTATAGCTTTTAAGAAATACTTTTTTAAATTTATTAACAAAAAATATTAAGTTTTTTTCAGAAAATATTTTTTGTAAGCTTCCTAATGGGTGAATATTAATGAATGTAGTACCAGAGGTGGCTTTTTATGTTATGCAGAGTCTCTGAAAATTTTATTCATGTATATAGGATAGTTTCTGATATAATAGGGTATAGTTAATGAAAATTTTAGTTTGAGGGAATTGACTTTAAGGAAAAAACTTTTGAAATTTGTTACTTACAGTTAATTAAAACTGTCCTGCTGCATATGACGGCCCTTCTTTGGCCTCTAGCTGGTCTTCCAGCTTCTTTTTCACCTTCCTGGATGTTTGTCTTGCTTTCTTGGCCATATATAGATGCAGACCTGTCTCCATCGGCTATCCTCATTTTATCGCAATGTTGCAGCCCAGTGATCATATTTTCACCAGGATTAATTCCCAGCTTTTACAGTACCCAACACTTTCCAATATTACCACAACTGAATATAATAACAGCATCATGAACTCCTAGTTTCATTGTATGCATGCCTACAAACACAGTTTTAGGGAGGCGGTTCCAAATTATGCTGTTGAAACATTCATTTGGGTTCTGTGTCTGCCATTTCCTTAGAAGGTCGGGATGAGCCAAGTCACTCAAAATAGGTTTAATTGCTGTAGTAACAGCAGCAGGAAGAGAATGCTTGTGAGAATAAGATTCTCCAGTTGCCTGAGCCCTATTGCATTTGCACCACGAATTTTCTCCTGATGGACACAATCCATGACATGGCTTACCATCAGTACAGGACTTATGGAAGAATATGGCCCAAACATCTCTCTTCATTGCCTCCAGAGTTTCTTTATTTCTCCTAATTGCCTGCCCATAGTATACCCGCAAGTTTTCTATTTAAGTTTTAGTTAACCGACTCTGTCTGGTTAACAATTTTCCATCTTCTATTTTTTTTTTTAATTTTTTGCCTCTCATATCAACAGTTAGTTTTCTCAGCCTTGTTCCCAAACGTTTATGAACATGGCCTACACATTCTATTTTGCTAATAATGGCATCTCCATATGGCTTAGAGTTGACAGTGGGTGACAGAAAAGTGGGCGTGGCACATAAACACACGTGGTAGGAAAATGCTCTTTAAATGCTCGAAAAAATTTATTATGAGCAAAATCCTTCTCAGAGTACTTAAATAAAACCTTAATCTATCGAAGTATGATGAAAACCGAAAATCGATTTTTTTCGACCTGAACCACGGTGTGGTTCCCTTAAACTAACTTACGCTAAGGACAACACACACACCCTTGCCCGAGGGAGGACTCGAACCTCCGATGAAGGGAGCCGCGCGGACCGTGACAAGATGCCTCCGACCGCGCGGTTACCACGCACAGCTTATCAGTGGCTTCTTAATTTATTGAAAACCTGAATGACTAGATTTTGCAGAATCTTTATTAAATGATTGGACAGCTTGTCGTAATTCGTTACAATGCTCATGTCACTTTGTATACGTTCCTCACACGAAGATGAATGCTTGGTAACACTGCATTCGTTATTTTTAGTAACGACATTTGAAGTTTATGGTAATAACAAGGGATCATATTATTTTCTCCGTTTCAGAGAACCGTCCAGTAACAGTACCGTCTTCATTTCATATCCAATGTTTATTGTAACGAACTGTCGTACTTGCTGCACAACGCAGCGCCAGAAAAGACAACAACAACCTGGCTACAGTTAGTTTATTTATACAATAGACACACAAGCAAACCAAAATAGGTTCCTTCTATTCAGGAATACACCACAAAATGATTTAAAAATTTCTGTTACGGACGGTAAAAATTCTTCAGCAGATTTTGGCGCTTAATCAAGTCTAAAAACGGTAAATAAGTCATCAGCTTAAAGGTTGACTTGAACACCACAGTTTCTTTACTAGGCAGTGTCCTACTAGAGTGGTATCTCTTTGCCTTCCTTCGAGCTTTGAACCAATTTACATAATCAGTTACAAATCAGACCCAAATTTAATTCGTACTCTGGACCACGGGACAACTCAAGACCGTCGTCATCATTGGCAACTCTTGCAATATCGGTTAAGTCTTGCAAGGCGAGGCCACGACTTTCGGATCACGGATTTACTTCACATTTTGTGCACTGTTAATAGTCCATTATGAAAACATAATGTGCAAGTAATAGACGTACTAGTTAAGTGATTTCGAGAAAAATCGCAAGAGGGGTTTTAAGCTTCAGTGATGTATCGGCGTTGAGGCCTTTAGCATGAGTTGGCGGCGATCATATAGTTAGCGTTCAAGTGATCGGAGGATCGATTCCCGTCGTGTTATCTCATATATATTACATTTGAAAGATAATATGATGAAAAGGCACGTGTATTTGCATGAACTTTTATTGAATTACTAATGTTATTTGGTAATTTGCTAATTTTTACTATCACAACTATATTTACTGGGTGATCAGAAAGTCAATATAAATTTGAAAACTGAATAAATCACGGAATAATGTGGATAGAGAGGTACAAATTGACACACATGCTTGGAATGACAAGGGGTTTTGTTAGAACCAAAAGAATACGAAAGTTCAAAAAATGTCCGACAGATGGCGCTTCATCTGATCAGAATAGCAATAATTAGCATAACAAAGTAAGACAAAGTAAAGATGATGTTCTTTACAGGAAATGCTCGATATGTCCACCATCATTCCTCAACAATAGCTGTAGTCGAGGAATAATGTTGTGAACAGCATTGTAAAGCAAGTCTGGAATTATGGTGAGGCATTGGCGTCGGATGTTGTCTTTCAGCATCCCTAGAGATGTCGATCGATCATGATACACTTGCGACTTCAGGTAACCCCAAAGCCAATAATCGCACGGACTGAGGTCTGTGAACCTGGGAGGCCAAGCATGACAAAAGTGGCGGCTGAGCACACGATCATCACCAAACGACGCTCGCAAGAGATCTTTCACGCGTCTAGCAATATGGGGTGGTTCTAATAAAACCCCTTGTCATTCCAAGCATGTGTGTCAATTTTTAGCTCTCTATCTACATTATTCCGTGGTTTATTAAATTTTCAAATTTATACTGAATTATTGATCACCCGGTATAACTATCCTCAAGTAGACGACAAATGCATAAAGTTTTCCTAAAAGTGTATGCGTGTCGTGATTTCGGAAATCCCTTATACCTGTAATCGCGTAAGCTACCAATAATTGCTTTGCACCTAAACATTTCGATCTGCGGACACAGGTTTCAAGGCCTAGGGACAGGCTTAGAAAACCTGTGTCAAACATTGATAAACAAAGGTGTAAATAAAATTTTCAGTACGACTAATCGTCGGATATGCTTTCGACTTTAAAAGTTGCAGGATGATATTTTTCATACGGGCACCGAAAATATAAATTAAAACGGCATCTACTACATCGAATTAATGCTGTTTTCCCGCATGCACAAGGAATCTTCAGAGTTTTTAAGGGAGAACAGGATCGTTCACACTTTGAAAAATGTCTCTTTCTTCTGTCCATTTGGAAGCAAACCATACGTAGCGCATCATTTTCGTAAATACCGGTGCCGAACATTGGCAAAGTATAATTCAATGTATTTTAATAGCATCGTAACAAGAAGCAATTTCTCGTTTCAATCACATATGAACAAGTCTGAAGCCGCTTGATAGGATTTTTAACTTGTCTACAGAAACAAAAGTCACAAAATATTTGTTGTAATAATAAAAATTGGTACCCTGCCAAATAACATTGGAAATTCAATAAAAGTTCCGCAGATACACATTTCTTTTCATGATATTATCTTTGAAATGTAATATGTACAAAATAATATGATTAGTACGAAAAAAATATAAATTGAGAAAATAACTGAGCGGTATTCGATCCAGCGATCCTCTGATTACGAAGCTTTAACGGTAACCAATTGACCGTCGCCAGATAGTAATTAAACCCCCAAAGCACCGGTACATCACTGATGCGTAAAGCGCCTAAATAGTACGTCTTACTACTTGGACATTATATTGTCCTAATGGACTTTAGTGTACCAAATTTGAAGTTATAGACTGTGTGCCCAACATGTACGGTTTCTCACTACTAACACCGAATGTTTTGTCTGTCCTAGCGTCGCTGTGACGGTTAATGAAATCGGCAGTAGCGTCATCGTCGTCGTTGCGGAATTTGGCTGAGAGTTCATGGAGAGATTCGGTAACTAGTTAATGTAACCAAACGCTACCTGCTGGGAGGGCGCTGGAAGCCGCCACCTTGGGGCGACGCTGCTACGCCTGCACAGTATCATGTATAGTCAACTAAACAATAGGAGGTAAAAGGACGGCCACCTCAAATGCAACTTACTTGTTCGTCCAAAATATAGTGACGGAGCCCCCATGCACTGCCTCCCTAGACGGAGATCGGCTGTGTTCAGCTACTGCTCGTAATAGACGCACCCCCCTTCGCGCATTGCCTTCAGGCGGTGGTCCTAGGCAACACAAAAGGGAAATTAAGTAGCATAACCTCACCCATCCGGAGGACCCTCCAGATGGCTATTTCAAAAGCCCCTCTCACATAAAGCGGAAGCAACCATACGCCGGCATTCACAGCACCGTGATAAATGACTGCTAACCTGACCGAGGGAGAGCCACAGCCCTTTAGGTATCTCACCCGTCGGCCGTTCTGCGCTGGACTATTTAACGTCATCTCGACTCCTATAATAAAGCAACTGTTAAAAAAGAAAAACACAATCATTTTACATTTGACAACAACAGTTGTATGGTATCGTCAGTATTTTTAGCCGTATTGCTCTTTTATGCCGTACTTGTGTAGCGCTATGCATATAATTGTGTAATTAGGACCGATCTATGTGATTAATTACGTAAAAATGGGTTCAAATGGCTCTGAGCACTATAGGAATTAACATCTGAGGTCATCAGTCCCCTAGAACTTAGGACTACTTAAACCTAACTAACCTAAGGACATCACACACATCCGTGCCGGAGACAGGATTCGAACCTGCGACCTTAGCGGTCGTGCGGCTCCAGACTGAAGCGCCTAGAACCGCTCGGTCACATCGGACGGCTAATTACGTTAGTAGGGTCGATCTTTGCTTCAGTTTTACGACCAAAAATAAATAAAGTACACTAACCTAACCGTTTCCCATACCTGGACAGTTTCCATGTGTTAGGGGGTGCACTTGGGCTTTCCATCCAGTAGAATCAGAGTTCGAGTCCTGGAAAGGGCACAGCCATTTTTAATTTCCTGTCAATTCCAAGCGCCTCTGGTGGTTTAATTGTGTTAGGAGGTTACTCTTGAGCCTTGGGCCCAGGAGGACCAGGGTTCGAGTCCCAGAAAGGATACCGGAAATTTAATTTCCTGCCAAAATTCGAAATTCCCGCCAATGGGGTAGGTTGGGGGGAGTGGGGATGGGGAAGGGGAAGGAGGAGGAGGGAACTGGAGCACACGTGCAGCTGAGAAAACACGTGACGTTATCTGGGGGTGGGGATGGGCGTGGTCGGAGGCGGGAGTGGTCAGGGGTGGGGATGATTAATCGATCTATTTAATTAATTTGGACAACGATGTTATAACAAAAGTGGAGTGACAACCCCACTGTACTACTACTGTTATCGGAACTGGACTGAGCGTCACCATTCTAAAAAGAAACCTTGTGTGCTCTCTCTCACACACACACACACACACACACACACACACAGTGAGCTATCCAGATAGGAACCTATGATGTGTAGTGCACAACTGGCCCATTTAAGGACACCCTACAGTTCTCAACCCTGTGGTGCACCTCCTGGAAATATCAGCCTAACTTGTTAAATAACCTTCGAAATCTCTAGTTAACTCCTGCCACTCAACTCAGAACCAGGAGGCCACGATCAGTTCTGGGGATATTGAAGAAGAATATAATCTTCGTTGAAAAACCATACGTATTATTGGTCTCCATAACCTTCATTGCCAGTCTCTGGAAAGATACAAGTATGACACAGGGGCCAGACGACAAACATCGTGTGTCCCAATGTGTGCCACAGTCTTTATTTTGGCACCCTGTTCCCTCAGTGGCTACTGGAATAGCCTCTTTAACGTGTGGAATGAACCGCCTAGGCATCCTTGTTACCATTTTCCTACGGTATTAATGGACCCCTATCCTTTTCCTTTGCCTCCTCTTGAAACATGATAAAGAAGGTTTCCCGACAGCTAAAGTTAGCCTCACTGTTTCAGTTTCAATTTCAGTGCAAGACAGCACCCCGAACTTGTTGTTTGGGGGTCGGGTGTAACACTCTTGAGTTCTACATGGTTCCTGTTTCCCTTGTACAGGACGTCTAGCCCTACAACTGACAGGCCACTCATTGTCAAATAGACGAGGAGTGGGAGATCCTTTACTTCCTCTGGGGGAATCAGGATACACAGGAGAGGATGGTACTTGAGGTGCCTTTGATATCTACGGTACACGACTCTCGGAAGCTCTCCCAGGACATCCATTCACAGCAGCTTCCAATTGTCTGACAGTAGTCAGGATGATTTCTACTCTAGTATGGCCCGCATGAATGTTTTGTAAGCATTTTCTTTTGTAGACGGGCTATTTTCCCAGTATCCTACCAATGAGCCCAAGTCTGTCACCTGCTTCTCCTATGACTGAGCCTGAGTCTCTACAAATTGTTACACTCAGGTATTTGCACGATTTTAGTGATTCAAATTATGAATTAAGGATATTTTATTCATAAAACAATACGTTTTCTCTGTTTGTCAAAGGAACAATTTTCAATTTATGAACATGAAAAGAAAGTTTCCAATCTTAACGCTAGTTTGAAAGCTTATGAAGATCTGCCTAAATGTTAGTGTAGCTTTCCTCAGACAGAAACTCATTATTGATAACTGCACCATCTGCAAAACATCTGACGTTAGTTATAATATTTTTTGACCATTCATTAATACACAACGTGAACATCAAAATTTCCAATTCTCTTCGCTGGTCCCAGTTGAGGCTACATCTTCGTGTGTCGATGGCTCTCCATCCATGTTACGTGAAGTGCTAACAAATCCTCATTCAACTCTCAAATTTCGTTTGATATCCTAATTTGATTGTCATTTCGTTTGTAAGGGTTAATAATGTACAATGTCCTTTGCCTTTTGGAAGTCAAAAAATACGAGGCATGACGGCTTAATTTGAAAACTGTCCCAGTTAGACATTCCAGGAGACTTGATCAGCATGATTTACTCATTCCTAACGCGGAGACAGTACTCCGTTAGGTGCAGCAAGCATGTCACTACTATGAGGAATGTTATGGCCGGGGTCCCATACTGGGCGGTTCTGCGCCCCTTACTTCACACACTCTGTACCAAATATGTACCGGCCGGCCACGGTGGCCGAGCGGTTCTAGGCGCTTCAGTCTGGAACCGCGCGACTGCTACGGTCACACGTTCGAATCCTGCCTCGGGCATGGATGTGTGTGATATCTTAGGTTAGTTAGGTTCAAGTTCAAAAATGGTTCTGAGCACTATGGGACTTAACATCTGTGGTCATCAGTCCCCTAGAACTTAGATCTACTTAAAGTTAGGTTTAAGTAGGTAGTTCTAGGGAACTGATGACCTCAGATGTTAAGTCCCATAGTGCTCAGAGCTATTTGAACCATTCTTGAGCTATGTGCCAAAACCGGCAGGTGATGAAATTGCCTTCTACACAGACGACACGTTGCTGTGTAAAAGCAGCGGCAACCTAAACTTCATAGCCCAAAAACTGCAGCAACGTATTGACGCTATCACCTGATAATGCAATATCTGGAAAGCAAAGCTAAACCCAGAAAAGAGTGTCGCAGTCATGTTAATGAATAAGACAACTCCCCCCATATAGACAAATCTCTATTGCCGGCAGACTGTTGAACTGGAATTGCTCGGCGATGTATCTTGCGTTACAGCTCGACAGTCACCTGATGTTCACAAAATAGATTAACAGTACGAGAAACAAAGGTTGCGCTGCTCTCCGCCAACTGCATCCGCCCCTAAAGGGTGGAGGGATTATCGATAGACACAAAGCTAAGGTTGCACAGAATTATCATCCTGTGCACGGTTCTGTGCGGATCAAGGGTATGGTTCATGACAGCGAGTACGCACCTAAGCAAACTGCAGTCTCTCCGAAACACAGTTCTTCGTACCAACGCAAACGCCGACCGCTACATGCCAAACACACATATTAGCGACGCATTAGGCAAACCATCCATCTTCATACATAAAGACCTGGTTTTAGATTGGTGGCTCTCCACCCAGTTCAGAGAAGCTCTAACAAGGAGAGGACGCCTCCACATCGCCGAATTCGTCCAAACTCATAGTACATGTAGGGCGTGGTCAGACATGAAAGTGCCCCAAGTGAGAACTTCAGATGGCCAAGCGTTTAGGAAATATAAGGAATTTTGATTCTGGTCTATCACCATGTGCACCTTATCAATTGTACCTGTGAGAATGTGATTAGGAGCTGATGTTCGGATCAGCGGTAAGGAAACGGATTCATAGTGGAAGGATCGCAGGTTCGACTCCGCCCAGCGGCAAATATGTTTGTGCTCCTTGGCAAAGCGTACTCTACTGACGTCACAATTAACCGCAACATTATATAAGTTATTTTGTATTTCTATGTGCTCAGCATCTACACGTTCCCGTGTACGCGTTATCTACAATCCCTTTTTAAATATTTCATCCTATGCCTATACTTTTTGTGCTTGTATAAATTAATGAAATAACCCATATTTTGTAGCGGTTAATTGTGACATCAGTAGTGTACACATTGCCAAGGGATACAAAAATGTTTGCTACCAGGAGCAGTCGAACCTACGACCTTTTCAATACAAATCCGATTTCTTACCGCTGAGCCAAACACCGCTTCTTAGACATGGTTTCACATGGACAAAAGGTAAGATGCACATGGTGATAGACCAGTATCAAAATTCCTTTTATTTCCTAAACGCTTGGCCATCTGGAGTTTCCACTTGGGGCACTTACTTGTCTCACCACGCCCTACATGTACCAATAAGTGCTATCGACAGGGGATTTCAAATTGATTCCATATTTTTAGATTTCCAGAAGACTTTCGACACCATTCCTCATAAGCGTCTTCTAACCAAACTGCGTTCCTACGGAGTATCGCCTCAGTTGTGCGACTGGATTCGTGATTTCCTGTCAGAAAGGTCACAGTAGTAACAGACGGAAAGTCATCGAGTAAAACAGAAGTAATATCCGGCGTTCCCCAAGGAAGTGTTATAGGCCCTCTATTGTCCCTGATCTATATTAACGACATAGGAGACAATCTGAGTAGCCGTCTTAGATTGTTTGCAGGTGATGCTGTCATTTACCGTCTTGTAAAGTCATCAGATGATCATAACGACTAGCAAAATGATTTAGATAATATATCTGTATGGTGCGAAAAGTGGCAATTGGCCCTGAATAAGGAAAAGTGTGAAGTTATTCACATGAGTACTAAAAGAAATCAGCTAAATTACGCGATAAGTCACACAAATCTGAAGGCTGTAAATTCAGCTAAATACTTAGGTATTACAATTAGAAATAACCTAAATTGGAACGATCACATTGATAATATTGAGGGTAGAGCAAACTAAAGACTGCGATTCATTGGCAGAACACTTAGAAGGTGCAACAGGTCTACTAAAGAGACTGCTTGCACTACGCTTGTCCGTCCAATCCTGGAGTACTGCTGTGCGGTGTGGGATCCGCATCAGGTGGGACTGACGGATGACATCGAAAAAGTACAAAGAAGGTCAGCTTGTTTTGTATTATCGCGAAATAGGGGAGATAGTGTCACAAACGTGATACGTGAATTGGAGTGGCAATCATTAAAACAAAGGCGTTTTCCGTTGCGGCGGGATCTTCTCATGAAATTTCAATCACCAGTTTTCTTCTCCGATTGCGAAAACATTGTGTTGGCACCCACCTACATAGGGAGAAATGATCATCACGATAAAATAAGAGAAATCAGGGCTCGCACAGAAAAATTTAAGTGCTCGTTTTCCCCGTGTGCCGTTCGAGAGTGGAACGGTAGAGAGACAGCTTGAAGGTGGTTCATTGAACCCTCTGCCAGGCACTTTGTTGTGAATAGCAGAGTAATCACGTAGATGTAGAAATTTAAACGAATTCGGCGAAGACGAGTAGGCGTCCTCTCCTTGTAAGAGCTACAAACAGGGCTGACGTAGTCGTTGGCGTCAGTGATCAGAGACCATGATGAAATCACAGCGACTTTGGTTACTAATATTTCGTGAGTATTTCTGCTTGAAACAGCAGATAGACAGTTGTTAGCATACCACTTAATCAATGAATCACGTCATTTAGTTCCAGTAAGATGGACGAAGAGGAATTATAGTCAAAATTTAAACGTATTGTGAACGAACTCTGGAGACGGATGTGCCGAGTAAGTGGACTAAGGACAAAAAAAGACCCACGTGGCTTAACAACGAAATTCGGAAAATGCTGAGTAAGGAAAGGATGTTTCACTCTCGCTCTAGATGAGGACGCGCAAATGACGACAGGCGAAAGTTTATAGAAATTCGTGCGCCAATAAAAAGATCGATGAGCGAAATTTAAAACTACCATCGTCATACCTTAGCAACAGATCTGGCTGGGAACGCGAGAAAATTCGGATTCAACGTTAAATCGCTAATTGGGTCTAAGGCTTCTATTCAGTGACTCGTTGACCACTCTGATGTGGCAGAAGAAAACAGCAATAGTAAAGCCAAAGTTTTAAACTTCGCGTTTAAGAAATCGTTCACACAAGAGAATCGTACAGATATACCATCGTTTGACCATCGCACAGACTTCCGTACGGAGGACACAGTAGTAAGCATCCTTTGTGTAGAGTTGAAGACGAATAAGTTGCCACGCCCCGATGGAATACCAATCTGGTTTTACAAAGAGTAATCCCCCATACTTGGCTTGTATTTACCGCGAATCTCTTACCCAGCGCAAAGACGTGTAAGAAGGGTAAAAGAACAGACCCCCAAAATTACAGACCAATATCTCTAACATCGGTTTTCTGCATAATCCTTAAACATGTTCTCAACTCGAAAATAACAAATTTTTTTGAGACCGAGGAGCTTATGTTCATGAATCAGCATGGTTTTAGAAAGCAACGCTCATGCAAAACTCGGCTTGCTCTTTTCTCACATGTGATCCTGCGAACCATGGATGAAGGGCAACAGGCGGGTTCCATTTGACACGGTGCTACACTGCAGACTGTTAACGAAGGTGCAATCACAGGGAATAGGTTCCCAGGTATGTGAGTGGCTCGAAGGCTCTTAAGTAACAGAACCCAGTGTGGTGTCCTCGACAGCGAGTATAAGACGAGGGTTTCTCAGGAGTGTCCCAGGGAAGAGCGATAGGATCATTAATACTCTCTATATAGGTAAATGAGCTGGTGGACAGGGTAAGCAGCTATTTGCGGCTGTTTGCTGATGATGCTGTGGTGTGTGGAAATGTGTCGTCATTGAGTGACTGTAGGAGGATACAATATGACTAAGACAAAATTGCTAGTTGACGTGATGAATGGCAGCTAGCTATGAACATAGGAAAATGTGAGGTAACGAAGCTAAGTAGGGAAAACAAACCCATAATGTTCGAATACAGTATTAGTAGCGCGCTGCTCGACACAGTCACGTCGATTAAATATCTAGGCGTAACGTTGCACAGCAAAATGGAATGGAATGAGCATGTAAGGGCTGTACTAGGGAATGCGAATGGTCGACTTCGATTTATTGGGAAAATTTTAGGAACGTGTGGTTCGTCTGTAAAAGAGACAATATGCTGAACACCAAAAATGTTCAAATGTGTGTGAAATCTTATGGGACTTAACTGCTAAGGTCATCAATCCCTAAGCTTACACACTAGTTAACCTGAATTATCCTAAGGACATGCCCGAGGGAGGACTCGAACCTCCGCCGGGAGTAGCCGTACAGTCCATGACTGTGTTGGACACCTTTGCGATCCACTGTTGAGAAGCTATTCACAAGCGGGCTGCTTGATTTGTTACCAGTAGGTTCGAACAATACGCAGGTGTTACAGAGATGCTTCAGGAACTCAAATGGGAATCGCTGGAGGGAAGGCGACGTTCTTTCCGATGAGCACTATTGAGAAAATTTAAAGACCCGGCATTTGAGGCTGATTGCAGAGCGATTCTATTGCCCCCAACGTGCATTTCGTGAGATCAGAGAGATATGAGCTCATCCGGAGACAAATAGATAGTCCGTTCTTCGCTCGCTCTATTTGCGAGTGGAAGAGGGAAGGATATGTCTAGTAGCGGTACAGGGTACCCTCCGCCACGCACCCTACGGTTGCTTGCGGATATTTATGTAGATGTAGATGTAGAAACTCGTCTCATACCTTTACGAGAATGTTTGGAATTAATGATTTCACTACTGTTGTGCAGTGTGACGCTTCACTCCACTGTTATTAGAATAAATGGTAGGAATCGCGGGGTGTGTGCGCAGTAGCGAGCTGCAACGCTGACGTCACGCCGACTCGACTACCTCGTACTGTCAGTAGTAGAGATGAGTCGTTCGCGAACAAACGAGTCCAAAGGAACGGTTCACCAAGATGAACGGAACGAGCGAGGAACGAATTCTAAGCAACGGTGTTTCATAATTTACTTCGGTCGATGCTTTCTACTTATAGTTCCCGGGAACGCGAAACGGTCGGACTCGTTCCCGCAACGGCACGTCGGCTGGTCTCGTTCCAGCCTCGGTCCCGTTCCCCTCTGCCTCGGTCCCGGTCTCGGTCTCGGTCGGCCGGACTCGTCCTTCTTCGCGTGGCCACTCGTCGCAGTTCCACTGCCGACTGGTCACAGTTCAGTATCGAGTTGTTCGCTTCGTTCGCTGAGCACGCCCATTCTAAATCTGTTTCAAACCTTTTTTGAACTCTGAACTTCCGGTTCTTTTCGTATTCTATTCAGCGTCCACGACCGGTAATTAAAATGTGTTTTACAATTGCGTAAATTACATAAAAAATGGTTCAAATGGCTCTGAGCACTATGGAACTTAACAGCTGTGGTCATCAGTCACCTAGAACTTAGAAATACTTAAACCTAACTAACCTAAGGACATCACACACATCCATGCCCAAGGCAGGATTCGAACCTACGACCGGAGCGGTCGCGTGGTTTCAGACTGAAGCGCCTAGAACCGCTCGGCCACTCCGGTCGGCGAATTACATAAAAATTACGTGGTATGTAATACATACATGTTCTCAGGTAACAAATCGGCATATCAGCATACTTCACTATTTCGTTAAACAGTAGAAGAAATGCTTGCAAAAAGGCAAGATTTTTTTTGTTATTACACATGCAAAGGAAGTCGGCACGGCACACACGTGTGGCCATTTTCCGTCTTCTTTTGATCTAAGGTAAAAGGGCATGTTCATTGTTATGGAAGGTAGACCGACTTACAACTGAGTGAAGCCCGCGCTTCATAATTGAGTGTATGGTGCCAAAGAGAATATGATAACTTCTACGATATTATTTCAGTGGTACAAGGTGGCTCAGGAAAATTCGGCCCCGAGTACTAGATTTCTCATTGACGCCCACCAGTCGTCATCTATTGTTTCGAAGTTGTTGATTGCATTAGCTTATTTGGTCTTTCTTCACTGCCTAATTATTACATGTTTATCTAGTCTGCTCGTACCGGTCAACAAATCGTGCGTAATTGGCGAGCAGTCCGTACTCGGGGCCGGTTTTTTGTGCGCCACCTTGTATTATTTCACTGCGATCAGCCACATAACGCTATAGTAGGCTAAACGAGAGGTTTTGCAGAATCACGAAAATTACAAGTGTGTGAGAATTCTATTATGAATAAAAATTCCGTACTTCAGGGAGGAGGCAAGTTCCCCTCTAGGTGCCTTCCATCTTGTCACCGATGCTACTAATTTTTAGTTTTTCATAAGAACCATATACCAAGCACCAATGAACGGTGAACGAGTAAAAATGAACGGTTCCCAAAAAAGAGCGATCACCAGTGAACTAGTTACCAAGGATGAACGAGTTTGCCCAACTCAAGTCAAAAGCGCGTTGCTGTCACAACCTATTGTGTCCTCATTGCATTTTTGAGTGAGTACAAGGTTGTTAAGTGGATGTGACTGCTTGCAGAGATTGTCCTGCGACCGTGTAATCATACAGCAATTTTTCTTCCCGTTCATTTACGCGCAGTACGTCACATCTGATTATGTTTAGGGTCAATTGCCAATCCAAGCTTCAACCCTTCGCAGGTCTTCCCGTATTTCGCTGTAGTTTTCTAGGGTTACAGCTTCTCTGTGTATAATAGATTTATCTGTGATTGACGATTAACCGCAGAGTTACGCTACAGTTAACAGTGCAAAAGAAAGCTTCAAGAATCAGTGATAAGATTCGATAATGACATTGGTATCCTCAGTGAAAGTGAAGAAAATTACAGGATCCGCTGAATGAAATGAAAGCCCTCGTGAGTACAGAATATGGTCTAAGAGTAAATCGAAGAAAGGCGAAAGTAATTAGCAGTAGCAGAAATGAGAACAGCGAGAAACTTAACATTAAGACTGGTGATCACGAAATAGATGAAGTTACGGAATTCTGCCATCTAGGCAGTAAAATAACCCAAGACGGACTGAGCAAGAAGGACATATAAAGCAGACTAGCGCTGGCAAAAAGTGCGATCCTGGCAAAGAGAAGTCTTCTGGCATCGAACTTAGCTTTTAATTTGAGGAATAAATTTCCGAGAATGTACCTTCGGAGCACAGCGTTGTATGATTGTGAAACGTGGACTATGGGAAAACCAGTAAGAGAATCCAAATATTTGAGATGTGGTGCTTCAGAAGATCGCTAAAAATTAGATGACCTAGTAAGGTAAGGAATGGGGAGATTCTCCAGAGAATCGGCTACGAAAGGAATGTATGGAAAACACTGACAAGAAGAACGGACAGGATGGTATGACTTCTGTTAATACATCTCGGAATAACTTCCATGGCATTAGAGGGGACTGTAGAGCGTAAAAACTGTGGAGGAAGACAGAGATTGGAATACATCCAGCAAATAATTGAGGACGTAGATTGCATGTGTTACTGTGAGATGAAGAGGTTGACACAGAAGAGGAATTCGTAGTGAATCGCATCAAATCTCCCAGAAGACTGATGACTCAAAAAAAAAAAAAAAAAAAAACTTGAGGGTGAGGGTTTGTGAGAGTATTTCTTGATTTCCGAAAAGAAGTACGATCATATGGGGTATCAAGCGAAATATATGACTGGGCTGAGGACTTTTTGGTAGGGATGACGCAGCACGTTATCTTGGATGGAGACTCATCATCAGATGTAGAAGTAGCTTCGTGTGCGCCCTAGGGAAGTGTTTTGGGACCCTTGCTCTTCACGTTGTATATTACAGATCTTGCGGACAACATTAGTAGTAACCCCAGTGTTTTGCAAGTGACGCGTTTATCTATAATGAAGTACTGCGTGAAAAAGGCTGCATAAATATTCAGTGAGGACTTGGTAAGACTCCAGAGTGGTGTAAAAATAGGCAACCAACTTAAATGTTCAGAAATGTAAAATTATGCACTTCAAAAAACGAAAATCTGTAGTATCCTATGACTATAATATCACAAAATCACAGCTGGAATCGGCCAACTCATACAAATAGCTGAGTGTAATACTTTGTAGGGATATGAAACGGAATGATCGCATTGGCTAAGTCGTGGGTAAGGCAGGTTGCAGACTTCAGTTTATTGGTAGAATGCTGGGGAAGTGCAATCAGGCTACAAAGGAGATAGCTTAAAAATCACTCGTGCGACACGTTCTAAAATATTGCTAAAGTTTGTGGGCCCTACCAAAGAGGACTAACAGGGAACATTGAACGTATACAGAGAAGGATGTGACCACTCGTACCATCCTTCTCTGTAGTGGTCACATGTTCGTTTGATCAGTGGGAGTGTGTCACAGAGATGCTGACGAAACTGAACTTGCAGGCTCTTGAAGATATACGTAAAGTATCCTGAGAAGATCTACTAACAAAGTTTCAAGAACTGGCTTAAAATGATGACTCTATATACTACATGATGACTCTACATACTACGACCCCCTACGTATCATTCACATAGGGATCGTGAGAATAAGATTAAAATAACTACAGCACTCGCAGAGACATTCAAACAATTATTCTTCGTGTGCTGTATACGTTAATGGGACGGAAAAAAATATAGGTGTAATGTACGTTTTGATTTTTTTAGTGAAAAATGATGCGACTGCGAGTTGTACTAAGTACTACAGATTACGAAAAAAGAATCAAGTTTCATGTATCTCCTAAGAACAATGAGACGAAACAGAATTGAATAAGTGCCTGTAAACATCTCGATTCGTTTTTAGTTGCTGATGATTGTGTGGTACTCAATAGAAATTGCTGAGTCCACTTCTTCTTGTTGTTGTCTTCAGTCCTGAGACTGGTTTGATGCAGCTCTCCATGCTACTCTATCCTGTGCAAGCTTCTTCATCTCCCAGTACTTACTGCAACCTACATCCTTCTGAATCTGCTTAGTGTATTCATCTCTTGGTCTCCCTCTACGATTTTTACCCTCCACGCTGCCCTCCAATGATAAATTTGTGATCCCTTGATGCCTCAGAACATGTCCTACCAACCGGTCCCTTCTTCTTGCCAAGTTGTGCCACAAACTCCTCTTCTCCCCAATTCTATTCAATACCTCCTCATTAGTTATGTGATCTACCCATCTAATCTTCAGCGTCCTTCTGTAGCACCACATTTCGAAAGATTCTATTCTCTTCTTGTCCAGACTATTTATCGTCCATGTTTCACTTCCATACATCGCTACACTCCATACAAATACTTTCAGAAATGACTTCCTCACACTTAAATCTGTACTCGATGTAAACAAATTTCTCTTCGTCAGAAACGCTTTCCTTGCTATTGCCAGTCTACATTTTATATCATCTCTACTTCGACCATCATCAGTTATTTTCTCCCCCAATAGCAAAACTCCTTTACTACTTTAAGCGTCTCATTTTCTAATCTAATTCCCTCAGCATCACCCGAGTTAATTCGACTACATTCCATTATCCTCGTTTTGCTTTTGTTGATGTTCATCTTATATCCTCCTTTCAAGACACTGTCCATTCCGTTCAACTGCTCTGCCAAGTCCTTTGCTCTCTCTGACAGAATTACAATGTCATCAGCGAACCTCAATGTTTTTATTTCTTCTCCATGGACTTTAATACCTACTCCGAATTTTTCTTTTGTTTCCTTTACTGCTTGCTCAATATACAGATTGAATAACATCGGGGACAAGCTACAACCCTGTCTCACTCCATTCCCAACCACTGCTTCCCTTTCGTGTTCTTCGACACTTATAACTGCCATCTGGTTTCTGTACAAACTGTAAATAGCCTTTCGCTCCTTGTGTTTTACCCCTGCCACCTTTAGAATTTGAAAGAGAGTATTCCAGTCAACATTCTCAAAAACTTTCTCTAAGTCTACAAATGCTAGAAATGTAGGTTTGCCTTCCCTTAATCTGTTTTCTAAGATAAGTCGTAGGGGCAGTATTGCCTCACGTGTTCCAACATTTCTACGGAATCCAAACTGATTTTCCCCGAGGTCGGCTTCTACCAGTTTTTCCATTCATCTGTAAAGAATTCGCGTTAGTATTTTGCAGCAGTGACTTATTAAACTCATAGTTCGGTTATTTTCACATCTGTCAATACCTGCTTTCTTTGGGGTTGAAATTATTATATTCTTCTTGAAGTCCGAGGGTATTTCGCCTGTCTCATACATCTTGCTCACCAGATGGTAGAGTTTTGTCAGGGCTGGCTCTCCCAAGGCCGTCAGTAGTTCTAATGGAATGTTGTCTACTCCCGGGGCCTTGTTTCGACTTAGCTCTTTCAGTGCTCTGTCAAACTCTTCACGCAGTATCGTATCTCCCATTTCATCTTCATCTAAATCCTCTTCCATTTCCATAATACTGTCCTCAAGTACATCGCCCTTTTATAGACCCTCTATATACTCCTTCCACCTTTCTGCTTTCCCTTCTTTGCTTAGAACTGGGTTTCCATCTGAGCTCTTGATATTCATACAAGTGGTTCTCTTTTCTCCAAAGGCCTCTTTAATTTTCCTATAGGCGGTATCTATCTTACCCCTAGTGAGATAAGCCTCTACATCCTTACATTTGTCCTCTAGCCATCCCTGCTTAACCATTTTGCACTTCCTGTCGATCTCATTTTTGAGATGTTTGTATTCCTTTTTGCCTGCTTCATTTACTGCATTTTTATATTTTCTCCTTTCACCAGTGAAATTCAAGATTTCTTCTGTTACCGATGGATGTCTACTAGCCCTCGTCTTCTTACCTACTTGATCCTCTGCTGCCTGCACTACTTCATCCCTCAGAGCTACCCAACCTTCTTCTACTGTATTTCTTTCCCCCATTCCTGTAATTGTTCCCTTACGCTCTCCCTGAAACTCTGTACAACCTCTGGTTCTTTCAGTTTGTCCAGGTGCCATCTCCTAAAATTCCCACCTTTTTGCAGTTTCTTCAGTTTTAATTTACAGTTCATAACCAGTAGATTGTGGTCAGAGTCCACATCACCCCCTGGAAATGCCTTACAATTTAAAACCTGGTTCCTAAATCTCTGTCTTACCATTATATAATCTATCTGATACCTTCTAGTATCTCCCGGATTCATCCATGTATACAACCTTCTTTTATGATTCTTGAACCAAGTGTTAGCTATGATTAAGTTGTGCTCTGTGAAAAATTCTACCAGACGGCTTCCTCTTTCATTTCTCTCCCCCAGTCCATAATCAACCACTATGTTTCCTTCTCTCCCTTTTCCTACTCTCGAATTCCAGTCTCCCATGACTATTAAATTTTCATCTCCCTTCACTCCCTGAATAATTTCTTTTATCTCATCATCCATTTCATCAATTTTTTCATCATCTGCAGAGCTAGTTGGCATATAAACTTGTACTACTGTAGTAGGCATGGGCTTCGTGTCTATCTTGGCCACAATAATGCGTTCACTATGCTGTTTGTAGTAGCTTACCCGCATTCCTATTTTCCTATTCTTACCATTATATAATCTATCTGATACCTTCTAGTATCTCCCGGATTCTTCCATGTATACAACCTTCTTTTATGATTCTTGAACCAAGTGTTAGCTATGATTAAGTTGTGCTCTGTGAAAAATTCTACCAGACGGCTTCCTCTTTCATTTCTCTCCCCCAATCCATATTCAACCACTATGTTTCCTTCTCTCCCTTTTCCTACTCTCGAATTCCAGTCTCCCGTGACTATTAAATTTTCATCTCCCTTCACTACCTGAATAATTTCTTTTATCTCATCATCCATTTCATCGATTTTTTCATCATCTGCAGAGCTAGTTGGCATATAAACTTGTACTACTGTAGTAGGCATGGGCTTCGTGTCTATCTTGGCCACAATAATGCGTTCACTATGCTGTTTGTAGTAGCTTACCCGCATTCCTATTTTCCTATTCATTATTAAACCTACTCCTGCATTACCCCTACTTGATTTTGTATTTATAACCCTGTATTCACCTGACCAAAAGTCTTGTTCCTCCTGCCACCGAACTTCACTAATTCCCACTATATCTAACTTTAACCTATCCATTTCCCTTTTTAAATTTTCTAACCTACCTTTCCACTTAGGAAATTATTAATACATTAAGCGAGCTACATGAATTACACACATAAAGCTCAATACACGGAACAAAAAAAAAAAAAAAAAATCATCGCGTCCGTAATTGCCCATAGCAACACAAAAGATATTTACACACCAGGGAGGCATAGAATCTAAAATCCCACAATTAATTAAAAATATTCTTTATTTACTTATTATTGTAGATAAATATTCCCTATGTGTACTTTTATTTTAATTATTGGTTTAGTTATTGGTTTTAGTTGGTTTAACTTAGTTCCTTATTTCCTTTTATCTTTACTCTCCTGAAAACCTGGAAGATATAAATATTTCGTTATAAATAGGGGAGCTGGAGGTGTATTCCGCAGTGGCGATCTCGCGGAAATTCCTCGTCGTTATCTACTCCACCTGAAATCTGTAAAACCTTTACTCGCTACGCAGATCGTTCGGCACAACTGTGTGCTATGTTATTTGATGAGTCTGGATGATAGGTCCAACAATTTAGCAAGTTAAAGTTTATTAATTCGGAGATAATCTCTCGACAAATTCTGACCTTGGAAAACGTAGGTTTGCACCATCGTTTCAAATTTCACCTCCGAGCCATCTAAGACTCGTAATGTTTGTACCGTGATAATTAACTAATTTTGGTATGGAGATATACACTCCTTGAATACTTGATGTTAGTTATTGGATTTTGTTTTTTTGCAAAAAGATATTTGAACATTTACTATATACCCTAATGGCGCCTCACAACAATACAATCTCTCTCCTCCTCTCACACGTCCAATCTCTCCAGTTCCTTCACAAAGAGTCTAAAAAACAAAATCTTTGGTTCGGTAAGACACAGAGATGCGTTCGTAGCACGGAACGTGCGATTCTCGCAGTCGGTATATGCCGTTCACCACAATAACAATTCGTTTCACCAAAATTAGTGTTTTGCATGCATTGATGCACCACAGTAGGTTTCTCTTTTTAGAGACGCATATCACACACACACACACACACACACACACACACACACACGCACGCACACACACACGCACATGTCACACACACACACACACACACGCACACACACACACGCATATTTCCCGACGTCGTTTTAAAATAATTACGAACCGGTTTCCAATGTCGACCTGCCTACCAAGATTTCGTTTCGTTGACGATTTCGCGGTTAGAGATGCTTCGCATTGCTACTGCATTAGCAATATTTTCTGCAATAGCACTTAGTGGTTGTTGAATAGTATTTTTTGTTGCTCGCGTGCTGCTTCACGATTATTCAAAACTTTTTATTTCAGCAATTTTCTAGTCTAGTATTCATTTTGTAACAGTGACGTTAACAGCTTGTGTTAAGACAGTTGTTTTGCATTTTTTGTCATGTGCTTTATTGCTACAACGACAATGAAAACTAGAGCACAGGCAGGAATGGACAAGACAGTAGAGGCAGCTTCAAACGAAGTTTCGGAGAATTTGAGACATGGTGTAGAAAATTCTTCTCAGAATAATGAACTCCGCGAACTTTCAAACAATACTGTGAGTAATCAGAGTATAGGCTATTATTTGGCGATCATGTGTGATGAACTGCAGGGAACTACACGCAGTTCAGGCGACCAAAATATCTTAGTATATGTTATGAGAGATTCAGGTATTGCTTCTACTTCTACAGAGAAAAATGATTTTGTCTTTCCCTCTTTCTTCTTCTTCTTCTTTCGATTTCGGCCATCTTTGGACCACGTTCAACAATTCACTTGCCCGGCTTTTTGATCTTTTTTTCTCTCTTCCCAATATTTCCTCATCATTTTCGAGTGGTTCCTCCTCCGCTCTTCCGACCATTTCCTGTTATTATTCTTTAGTTTCGTTTCTTCTGGGAAACACTTAATTTCGTTCACTATTTGTCTAAACTTTTCCCTGTCCCTGATTGACTCACGGGTGACATTAAAATAGGCCAAATCCTTTTTCACCATCTGTATCCATTTATTGTTGGTTTTTTCGTTCCTGTTACTATGTTCAAACACTTTTCTTGTTAGTCTGTTTCCATCCATCCTCGACAGGTGACCATAAAACGTTAGTCTGCGTTTACGCATTGCCTCACTCACTTTCTCAATAGTTTTGTATATTTCCTTATTACTCTTTAGCTTGTACTCTTCTCCAATCTTTCTCGGTCCTAATATTTTTCTCAAAATTTTCCTTTCTTTCTTTTCCATGTTTTCTATTTCCCCCTTTTTGTTAAGAGTTAGGCACTCCAATGCATACAGGCATTCTGGTCTAATGACAGTTTTATAATGTCTTAATTTAGCTTGAATCGAAATGTTTTTTTTGTTATATATGTCTTTGGTTTTTTGAAAAGCAAATTCCATTTTCCTTGCTCTCGCCTGGTTTGCACTCTTGTCTAAACCATTCACTTGAATTATTTCACCTAAATACTTAAATTTTTCTACTCTCTTAATATTACCGTATTTAGTAATAAGATTTTTCTTGTTATTTCTATGATTAGACATATACACGGTTTTTTCAAATGAAATCTGCAGTCCAGCTCTGGCCGAAACTTCTTGTAGTTTCTCCAGGTAGTTCTGAGCTATTTCTTCGTTTTCTGTAATTATTGCCAGATCGTCTGCAAAAGCTAAACAGTCCACTTCTATTTTTTTCTTTTTTTGTTCCAATTCTGATGTCATTCTTGGTGCCTTTGAGTTCTTCTTTCCATATTCTCAATATCTTTTCCAGTACGCAGTTGAAGAGGATTGGGGATAAACCATCACCTTGTCTAACACCTGTTTTAATTTCGAACTTCCTTGAAATTTCACCCATAAATTTAACTTTGGCCTTACTGTTTGTTAGCGTCTGTTTGATAATTTGAATTGTTTTCGTATCGACCCCAAATTCTTCCAATACTTTCAGTAATGTTTCTCTATCTACCGAGTCGTATGCTCTTTCAGTAATAATCTTATACGGTTAATACTAGCTCAACTTGGAGAGATTAAAAACATCTAGTGACGAAATAAATGAGGAGATCAACTAATCTAGTAGCAAACAGGAAGGCAGCTTCAAATTGTTTCGGGATGAGATTACTGATAATTTAAACCGTAAATCCGAGGAAATATCAGAACGGTTGAAAACTCAGGTACGTGAGGAATTCAAGTCAGATATTAATATTCATAAGTCCAGACTTGATTGTGTGCAGTCTGTTAATATTGTTGAGATCAGACAACAGAGGCTACAACGGGAATTGCAAATAGAGGAATTCGCACAAAAGTTCGAGTCATTACAGTTACAGACTAACACCGAAGTTTCAAAGACGCAAAATCAGTTGATGACTGTTACAAAACGAATCGAAGAATATAAGAGAGAGTGACGTAAATGAACAATGATCCAGATAAAAGGTCAGACGATACTCAGCCGGTTCCATTCACTGTTACCAAAGAATTTCAGTCTCTGCAACGTTTTAGAGAAGGGCAGATGAGATTAATCAGCAAAATAAAGGTGACATAAGATACAGGAACAGCTTGACAATATCGAAGAAAAGATCGTTTGCGATAACGATACCAGTAGGTTCAATAATTATCACGTTGGAAATCTCAATGAACGCACTAGTTTTATAAATGCTAATGACTTCTATGACTTCTCTTGTCAACGTGATATTTTTGCAGGACACAATGAATAGAACGCTAATTACGGTACGACAGAAAACAGAAAAACGGTAGCTTTGATTGCAAACATTTTCTCGAAGTTAATTTACGGAACATGGAAAAGCGAATCGTACTGTCTAGCAAAACGCAAACTGTGCCAAAAGGCAATACTATCTACCATTACGCACAGAACACCATTATTTCCGATCATTCCTGTGAAACTAAGAGAATTAGCTGTTGTTGACATTTTCTGTCCTCTTACGACATCTAAACATTGTCATTCATTTGTTTTTGTAGCTGTTCAGCATATCTCTAAATTTGTGTCGTTTACACCATTACAGAAAGCTACTGCAAAATCTGTTTCTATATCGTCCGTAAAGAATTTTCTGAGAGAAGCAGGGCATGTTGACGAAGTAATTTTGATAATGGGCCACAATTTCGTTCAACTTTATGGCTAAAAACTTTGAGACGTAGAAGAATTAGAGTAATATTTAAATCACATTTATACCATCTTGTAACCCATCAGAACGTATTATGAAAGAGTTAGGCAAACATCGCATACTGTATTGCAAATTGGGATTCACATCTACATGATTTTCAAAGTATCATTAACGAGCTACCGAATATTTATACTAAAGAATAAATCACCACCAAATCGTATGAATCAGTTGGTGGCCTTCCCGATACAACGACGTTTAAGACACAATGAAATAATTAATTTAGCATTGGAAAATTCGAGAAAGCTGCAGAGAAAAGAAGAAGCTACAGAATCCACGAGTGAACACCAAGAGTTTACAGGTAGGTCAGAAAATGTTGCACAAATCTCATAGTTTATCTTAAAAAGGGATGTCTTTAAGTAGCAAATTTTTCTTTGTGTATGAAGGTCCTTTTCACATTCGACCAATCGCACATACAAATACTGAGAAACTTGAAACCACAAGCACACATAAATCAAGAGCTCTTCATCACGTATCGAACATCAAAGTGTACAAATAATAATAACCCAGGTGGTTTACTGTACTTTGGTAAACATTTGCAGTGGCAAGCATACGTGCCCCAGGTGTTACAGTGCATTTTCATACTTTCGCTTTCAGCACTGTTTCATACTCTTCAACTAACCTGTGTCTCTGTTAATGTATCTCCTACTGTCAATCTACTTACTACGGAATTTTAAAGAATAGTCATGATATATGATTTGTGTTGTGTGAAGAAAAGTCCTTTGAATTTGTTAAGCATAGTCTGACAAGCTGATGAGACGGTGGAAACAGACGTCTAGTTGCACTATGACAGTATGGAATGGTGAGACATTTTTGAATAATTTGAATTCAGCTGGTATTATTCTAAGTTTACTGGTGGAGTATCTGATTGAAATGTGATACTGTTGTATTATTTCTTGAGTTTGTTATTCTTCATTTGAGATCTTGGTATAGCAGAGGAGACTTGGTTTTGAGGTTCTGAGATACTAATTTTTTTATTCTTCACGAAGATAGTTTGCACATATAATGAAGTTTTTTTTGTGTCTTATGGTAAATTGTGATGTACACCTTTACCAGACAGAATACTGTGTTATCTTTGAGGTAAGTGAATGAGATGACTTTTTCTACAGGTACATACAGTATTACGTGAAGTAAGTCATGAATTGTAGAGGTTTAACTGCTGACTTTCTTTTGAATGGGAGACTTTGTTTGTGTAAGTGGTTCTGAATTGAGGATGATATTTCTGATGGGCGGTAGTTTAACTAGGAACATTTCTGACTGATGCTTGTTCCACTATTTGCGAAGTATCTTTGAAGAGTGATCTAAGGAAGACTGTGCGACATAGAAGTGGAACATGTTGACAAATTTTGCTTTATGATTACCATGTGAGGCTTATGATATTAATACGGGTTATTGTGGTGCAATTATTGCATATTTTTTGGTGCAGATGTGATATATTATGTAAAGTGGTCTACGAATCATAGCATATTATGCTAAAGGTTAACGAAATATGTTATTCTGAGGAAGATAGACGAAGCATTATAGACGATTTAGTGAGGAAGCATTTTTTGCAGTTATTTATGCAACAAAAGAAGGCATGGAAAGTACACTCTTCAAGCGAAGCAACCCACAGCTATGCTCGACGCATGGAGGTTCTAATTGTGCACACTTCATTCTGAGGTAGTCACACTGATATCTTCATAAGAGATTTATTTTGTCATGAAAGATTTTCTGAGAGGACAGTACTACTGAAGTTGCTACTGACGAGATGTATTATGACGTTAAGAGTTACGGATTATGGAAAGAAAATGAGTTACAGTTTGAGATACAAATCATTCCTGCTGTAAATATCATAAACTCTAGAAAACACGAAACGTCTACCTGTATGAAACACCAACGCTTGAAGATGAGACTTTTCTTTCACCTATCTGGAGACAAGAGTGCACATTTGGATGTAACCGTCGAGTAATGGGCATGGATAGTTGTGCAAAGATTTTTTCTCCGCTGCTTAATTATGTGAGGTATGCGCGAAATGAATTTTCTATCTTTGCGAAGTTGTGGAATGAAGTTGTGGCAAAAATTTTTGTTTTTTACTTATTACTGTTTACACTCATTGTACTTTTTTATGTGTGACATGACCATAACTGAAGTTTTCTTTAATGCAAAAGTAATAAAAAGAACACAGAACTCTATGAATTTGTAGGAGCTAAACGATGTTTTACAGATTGGAGTATAACGTACGTAGCGAGCGAGCTACATTCTAACAAAACGAATGTTACAGTAGTCTGTTAAGAACTATACATCCCAGAAGTACCCAGTCATGCTGAAAACATTGACCCTTGACTTGTATATAAACATGGTGTGCATTTTGACAACCTTTTCCATTCAGCATGTAGCATTTTTACGCCTTGGTGCAAGTTGATCAGCTACATTTTTATGCATGTTGTAAATAACTGTCTAAAATAAGTCACTTCAATACATTTGTGTCTTTTTATTTAAACTGTTACTTCAAAGTTTCTCTTATGGTTCTGCTACAGCAGTGATACAGTGCCGATTCTATCACGCTAAGTCAATGATTCTAAGATGATGACTTTTTTCCTCTTGTCATTAAGTAATACTTAAGCTCAAGAGAAATAATTTGTTTCATTTTCGGTTAATAAACCATTTCTTTCAGCTACTGTTGAAGAGTTCGAGGATGAATCTTTTTTGTGTTTCATCTTAGAGTAAGTTATGTCGATATTAGTTGCTTTATAAGACATGTCTCATGAAAGTCGTATTTATTTTGCTGTTGTGACCAACTACATATGACAATACAATTCTGACTCCACACACAGGCAAGCTGACATTTCACATGTAACGATTCTGTCCTTGTGTTGCTACTTGTTGTTTTCTGTTCGACGATCCATAATGTAAACATTAGTACGATTTTTGAGAAATGCAATAATTACGTTGTAATAATGAGAAAGTGCTTTTGATAATCACAGGCCCTTACTAAATGATTGGATGTGTAATAAGTTGTGAGAGCTGAACAGAATATGCAGTCATAAGAAATGACATTCTTTACTAACTTACGTTGACTGGAGCTCAAGTCACCCATACTTTATAAGAAAGAATTGCATGTATACTCATATTTTTTCTTAAATGTCTCCCAAAGAAATTGGATTACATGAACTTCATATTTTGACTGTTTACCTGTAATTTTACTGTGTGTAAATATATCAACTCTAATTTCCTGTTGTATGAAAAATTAAATGACATGTAACTAATATGTGTATATCTCAACTCTGGAATCTACGATTAATTGTATTTTTTAGATATGTCACCATTAATATTTTTGGACAGATCTATACGTCATTCAGTGGTGTTCATTACTATTTTTGGACTCATCTATATGTCATTCAGAGGTGTTAAGAGTCACATATTTTGTATGTTCTGGATCAAGACATACACTTTGTGATTCGCTGTATACTGTACCATTAGAAAATGAATTTGTAGAGAACTAGTTTGCCAATATGTGATTGGCGTAAACTCCATATTTAGAACTGTACTTCAAGAAACTTGCCACACTTAACGTAATTATTTGTGGTCATAACAATTTGAGTCATTCACAGAGCACTGATCTTATGTGCCTATTCATGTAATGTTGACTTTTATATTCAAGTGCATATAACTTAGTATTATTCATTTATTCAATGATATTTGTTTCCGTTACTGTGTCGTATATGAGACTTTTGATCTCCTATGTCAATTATGAGAACATGTTTTCTCAAAGGGATATCATGTCAATGCTTTTTGATCATCATGCATACTTGTGCCCTATATCCTTACTTCTGATTCTGTGTTGCATCTTTATCTGAATGTGTGACACACTAAAACATTTTGGTGTGGTTTTCAGTGGACATAATGTGTGTAATGAGTCACTGAGTCTGCTTACACCTCAAACTTGTGTGTCGTCAAATGATTATATTCACATTTTTGTGTGGTTGTCAGTGGAAATAATGTGTGTGATGAGTCCCTGAGCCTGCTTGCACCTGAAACTTGTGTGTTGTCAAATTAAAATATTAATATTTTGGTGTGGTTGTCTGTGGCCATAGTGTGTGTTACCCCTGAGTCTGCTGCACCTAAAACATGTGTTTCTTACCTAGTTTTCTGTTGCCAGACGATTTTTATTCTGTTGGAGAACTGTATATAACATGTTGTTGTCTTGTCAAATGAACTACCACCAGTGTCAGGTAGATTTGAGTGCTAACCATCTAAATGGTACTTGTATATTTATTTTATCTTTCTTTGCACTATTTTCGTTTCTGTGTAATATTTGTATCTATACAACCGAAAGGCTTTCTTATATTCTTGGAGAACTATAAATAACGTTTTGTTATCCTATCAAATGAAGTGATGGTTGTGAATACTTACATGCACAAGATGATACTTGTATTTAATTTTTTCTTGACTGTATTGTACAGCTTATCAGTTTCCTGTTATGTACAATTTATGTAATCTTTTGCTTATGTTTATGTAGTCAACCACTTTCGTAAAATATCTTATGCTATTCTTCTCAATTTTGCTACGTAAGAATTTTGCGTTTGCTCCTTGCGAACATGTTAGGCAAGAACCACCCCACAAAATTCTTAAAAGTGACATCTATGATTCTGGTGTGTGCGTACACAAACTCTGAGTCTGAGATATTATTATTGCGAGTACTAGCGAGTGGGCAGTTGTCGAGGGGAGTCGGAAGTAGTCGGACGCAGGGTGCAGTGGAGGGAAGCCGCGTGACATGAGAGGCTGCAGCCTGCAGTGATCATGCTAGTAGCGCCGTAGGAGACTTTGGTATTAATTGAGGATCTTTTGGTAATTTGCCTTTTCGCTGCACGTAGTTGTTAGTTGCATGCACACTGGAGAGACTTTGTCAGATTTGAGTATGGATGCATTCTGAGTAATATTCGTCTCTTTGTTGTGGCCAGAAACGTATTTATTGGGTATAGACATTGTGGAATAACAAAAAGTTTGTGCAGGGTTTGTCAGCGTTTAAATCATCAATCTTCTGTATACAGTAAATTAAAAGTTTTTATTGGTTTCCTTTATTTTTCTTTACATCTATTAAGTTTAGTTGGCAAAACCCCCCCTGATCATTCAATTTCTGTGTATAAAAGTATGGCAGTAATTGTTGCAATTAGACCATGCATTGCACTCTGCATGGATCGCAGTATTGCTTTTTGAAGTATTTTAGCATGTTGCTGATCACGCAGTTGCAGCGGCAAGACGAGGTAAGTTGTCCGTTGAATATAGGAGCATTTCAGAACAGTTGCTAGGAGACGTTAGAGGATAATTTAACACTCGCAGTCAGTTGGTAGAGAATTGATTGCTTTATAATTCGTAGGTTTGTGTCTTTTGTTCTAATATTTTCAGAGACGCACGACACACATAACATTCATTTCCGTGAGTCATTTTAAAATAATTACGAACCGGTTTCACATATAGTGCACAGATTTACGGTATTCTAACTGATCAGTAATGAAGCCGTCACTTTCTTTGGACATTCCAATGCGGTCTGCTTTTGAGTGATTCGCCGGTCATTTGCAGTGAAATAATCAATGAGTTTGCGATGTTTATCGTCAGTTACAGTGATCGTACTTCCGCTGCGTGTTGTATCAACACTTATGAGCCTTCCGGGGCAGCAACCAAGACGTTTTATTGTTCATCGATTTACAGTAGACCGAACAACACCATCGTCAACATAATCAGCCTCTAAACGATGACGAGTCTCACTACCAGCCAATTTTCCAGCAGTCAAAAATCCGGTAACAGCACACTGTTTAACTCGCGTTAACATAGCACCAGAACACGTCTCCATACTTCTACTACGCATAGAGCACTGGATAAACGCGATGCATTCAAACTGCGCATGTGTTTGAGGGGTAAATTAACTGATAAATGCCACCTGACACTTTTCTTTTTACAAGCGTGTGTGCATTACTTTTAGGACTACCGTTGTCTATATGAATTAAACTGTTTTTGTCGTTATTAAATTGTAATAGTTAAACATGTTCAGTATCTTTGTTAAAGCTGTCTACGGATGAATTAAATACTGCCCTAGTGTTTCCGACCTGGAACGGAGCGACTATCGTACCAGAAGAGCCAAATTATCGTAAATGAACAAAATTTAATCAAAATCATCGCACTTATCAGCATAATGACGATAATATGTAATACTGAGTGTCACATCTGTTTTTGTATACTTATATTTTAAACTATACCACTGTTTTCCGATCAATAGAGATTTTTTAGAATTAAAATTAATGTTTTATGCATGACACATAAAACTGTTCCATGAACAGTTGTGCGATAGCTCCCTGTTTACGATACGTCACAATTGGCTCCATCGCGAACACACTACGTCCATTCTGTTTTTTTTTTTCCCCCACCAACACCAGCAACGTAAGAATTGTCACACAATAGTTCCGTTACGGAACTAAGTGCTGTATTCGTTGCTGCTAAGTAATTATGGCTTTGTAGATGATCGTCTGGATAATACGTTGTAATGAATCAATGTTAGCTCAGTATTAACCTAAACCTTAGAAGCGCTATGCGTACGAATCGCAAGCACAATATGGACTGGCAGCATTTTCTCACACACGTTTCCCATATGCAGCAACAAGTATAATTTACCTACACAAATATAATTTAATAAATGGATAATATAATAATTAACATAATTTGATATAAAATATGATTTACCTATGGGCTTCGGTTACAAGGAAAGAGGGAAAAACAGATATCAGCAAGAAGCATGGAACACGGAGGGGAGAAGAATTTCACCAATTTTAGGAACTTAACGCTGTTCACACATAACACGAAACATCTGCTGTGCCTGTTCTGCGCCCTAAAGGTTGAAAACATGAAGCAGCGCCTTTACTTTAAGAGCTTAACTCATTTTCTGCAAAGACTGCAAATCTACATGCCGAGGAGGCAAAACCAAAATGCTGTGCGCAGTATTAGATCGCGAATATTGGATGCATTGTGAGGCGCACGAAGCTTTCTGAGATCTACCTAAGAATCGTCGTCATTTAATGAACGTGGGCAACATTTGAAAGTCACTCGAAAAATGGTACGCTTATTCAATAATCTGCACACAGAGGGCCAATATATTGAATTTATGAAGAAGTGAAAAGGAAAGTGCATTAACAAATGAAACCAGCGACAATTTTATTGAGCTTTTGTTAAGATGTATTTTATATTAAAACACCCAGAAAATATAAATATTTTTGCAAACAGCATAATAAAAGTCTTGAAAGTCTCTTCGGGTTTGTTGCCGGATCCTAAAATCTCGGAGGGCAACAACCGCGATGGGTGGCGCATGCGCAGTGTACTGTACGGTGGCGTATGTAGGACATTGTTTTGCAGCCTAGCGTCAGTTCTCAGCGGGACTCATCAGCAGAAGCAGCATTCTCCTGAAGGTGGCGACCGGTTGGATCGCCGAAATATCGAATCTAGTTGATTTTAGGATCCGGCAGCAGACACGAAGAGACTTTCAAGATTTATTACGCCGAGAAGCCTACGAAGTCAGCATCATATAAGATGCGAAGCTTTGCCAACAATAAGAAGATTATGGAATGAACGTCATTTTTTTTAAAATGCTGTACCAGTTTATTATCGCAGTGTCACTATTTATATAACTTAAAACTCGTTAGACATTAAAATGCTATTAAAATTCTTTCCAAATCCATGTTACCATATAAATCGTGAATTTTGTGGTTTTCTTTCTGTAAGTAGTGCTACATTCACTCGGTGAAGGTTCATAAGTTGTACAATTTGCCTTTCTGTTTTCTGGTTTTCACTCGATGTTTGGCTAAGAGTACACTGTTGGCAGTCGAAATCACCATTTTATTCCATGTTTTCGTATTTCTTAAATTGGTCTGACTAAATACATAAATGCACAGTCACAATTAGCATTCGAGTGCGGAAGTGATATAACATCCAACGCAAATCCAGACAAATACTTAAAAGTCATCCCTTGTCGCCATTTTAACAAACCATCAATTTTGACCCCAAAATATCCATGGAACTTTTTATTTCAGTATCTGCCGGGAGCTCAAGCGATGGTAATAGGCGCCACTCATTGTCGATTAGGTGGTATTAATCATTGGGTGTAACACGAGGCAAAGATTCTATCAAAGACAGCAAACTTGGCACGATATCTCTTGGCTTTCGGAAGCTGGCTTTTGCAGGACTCACAGATATATCAGTAGTTTAAGAACAGGATCCGAAAAATTGAAGCGTTTCTTAATTTCCTTACGGCCTTCCATTAGAAATTCGACACAAGTTGTTGAAAAACCTGATTTCAGCAAGTTCCTAACTTAAGCGCCAAAGTACATCTTTTTCGGGCGTAAACGATGCGTCTCGTTGCATAGATTTAGTTCGTTCAAATCACTTTAATCAGTATAATCCTTGGACAAGTACGATTCTAACAACTCTTGACAGTTTGTAGAGATTGTGTCATGGAGATTCGTAACGACTACAGACGATGATTGGAAGAGTTCATTCAACCTAGTGAATTTTGGTGAATATAGTCCAGAAAAAGGCAGAATAGTTTGATCAGAGGGTTGCTGAGAGCATGGACTATCTGTTCAACAGATAACAATCTAATTGTCAGCGTTTTGTCTTTAAAATACAATTCTAGTGGAGTCCACGGTTTAATTACAATACACGCCGATCCACGATTGATGGCTGTTCGTGGATGTCATGGTACAGACAGGAAAGGCATTGTTGACGATTTCAAAGCGCCTGTTGGGGTACACGTATGCGCGCGCTTTCCGCTTGAAGAAAGCAAATATCTTGCAAATTATGTGTCCCGCGTGCTTATGTAGAATTTATCATTTACCACCACCATCAGCGATGGCAGCTCGCAACAAATGAAATAGAAATTCACCAAACAACTCGCTACGATCAGGTTTAGTGGTCGCATTATCTACGGCATTCAGAGCAGCACGTTCAAACACGTGACGTTGGTGCGCTGAACAAGCCTAAACGCGACCGCCATCGTTCGTGACTGCCAATTGCTTTTAAAGGTAACCAAAACATTTGCGCTGTTACAAGCATTTTGAGACAAATGTTGTCGTTTTACGCTGTTCATAAATTCGCCGTACATATTTCGTGCGAGATCTTCGCAACTCCTGGGTAATTTCTTACGTGCACTGCTAGCACAAAGTACAATGAGAGGCACACGTACTTGAATGCCAGGGTCCATTTCGATAAATCTTGAAGCTACAGAATTACCTTTTCCCATCTTTGTACTGGCTCCATCCTATGCGAATCCGATGATGTTCTCACACAGAAATTCACAATCTTCGAAGAATTCTGCCAGTATATCGAAGGTAAGTTCCGCAGTAGCACACTCCACGTCCGAATTTTGCTCAAAAACTTGACAGAGATCCTCTTTGACATAAAAAAAACCTGTTTTACACATTACAAGATATAAGAATGCAATACATATAATTAAATCAATAAATACAGTGAAAAAATCGTTATTGCCTCACAATAACCGATATCGTTTGCATGTTCCCAATATCAATGGATTCGTCTATTATAACGTAAACCGAGTGACCTGCAATTTTTTGTTGTAGTACTTCTTTTTCGGCGGTGGCGATCCGTTTTTTATTACTGCAGTTCGTTTTGTTACCTTTCATTGTATGTTTCTAATAATTTCAGAATCAGGCACACCAGTCTTCAACAGTGATGTCAGATGAGTCAAAGTAGTGAAGGAAATGTTGCAGGGGTAGCCAACCGGTCGATCCCGATCGACCTTTCGATCGCGGCTATTAGTCCAGATGGTCGTGGCAAGGCAAAAACGTCAAATTCAATATACCTAATAATAATACTTATTTGTAAAAACTACTTAGAACACACTGTGCAACGTAATCACCAACTGCTGTGCACATAGTCTTGTATAATTTTGCAATCGCTGTTCCGTCACTTCATAACGTTAACGTAACGTTAGGCCGGTATTACACTATCAAATTTCTTTGTCCAAAATCTTTGTCAAAGATATTTGATAGTGTAATAGGGACTTTGTCAAATGTCGTCCAATATTTGATCAAATCTAGGGCTTCGCTGTATATTTGATCAAAGAAACCGCTTGTCTTCTGTTCACTGCAATGTGACATGCTACCACATGGAGCGCTAGCATCGCTGCAGCGTTCTGTCGTCTGTAGTGTTTTTATAACCATTGCCGGTAAATACAATTGGTGTGTGCCGACAACTACAAAATTAATAGAGATGTCTGAAGCTGATGAGGCGCTTTACAACGTGAGGCACCCTGAATACAAAGATAGATTAAGAAGATTGGAGACCTAACCTGACCTAACCTAACCTAACATAACCCTCTCCTGTAGCAAGGAATCGGAGTGTTATAGTGAGCCTGTCTTCTGAAGATGTAGCAGTTCTTAAGTGAATATTGTGCTTTGTGATATGAGGATACACTTTATTGAGCACATACAGAAATGTATGCTCATCCATTCTTAAGTAATTGATGTACGACTTGACGTCTTCCACTGTAAGCTCACGTAACAAGTTTTGTTGAATGCTTTTATCGTGTCGTCGTAAAACCCACGGCTTCACCCAGATTAGATTAGTTTTTCGTTCCGTAGATCCGTGCTGAGGAGATCCTCGTGGATGTGGAACATGTCGATCTTTTTAAAGCTGAAATAACAATACTAATACTATGAATAAATACAATACATCATTTGTTTCTATTAAAAATTTCGGCAATGGAGTAGAAGGAGTTGGCCAGTAGTATGTCTTTCAGGCTCCTTTTAAACTGATCTTTATTTCTAACTAAATTTTTTATGTTTCCTGGCAAATTATTGAAGATGAGTGTTCCTGAGTAGTGGACCCCTTTTTGAACTAAAGTAAGTGCTTGTAAGTCCTTGTGCAGATCATTTTTGTTCCTGGTATTGTATGTATGAACTGAGTTGTTTGTTGGAAAAAGAGATATATTATTTACGACAAATTTCATTAAGAAGTAAATATACTGAGAGGCAGTAGTTAGTATACCCAGTTCTTTGAAGAGGTTTCTGCAGGAGGTCCGTGAATTTACTCCACAAATAATACGTATTACACGCTTTTGGACCTTGAAAACTTTTGTTTGACTTCAAGATTTACCTCAAAATATTATCCCATATGACATTATGGAATGAAAGTATGCAAGCTTTTTCATTTTTATGTTGCCTATGTCTGCTAACACTCGAATTGCAAATACAGATTTGTTAAGGCCTTTCTGCAGTACTGTGGTGTGCTCCTCCCAACTGAATTTATTATCAAGTTGTAATCCCAGGACTTTTAAGACTGTCAACCTCGTATGTATGGTTCCATTTTTTTCCCCCACTTCTTTTCCGCATGTGCACACAAAGCAATTGGAGTACGTAGAACTGCTGCGGTTAATAACAAGTTGTTGTCAGCCATCTTGAACTTTGACGAAAAATTTGATGACAGCGTAATACCCCTTGTAGCGCTACGTCAAAGATCTTTGTCAAATATATGGACGGAATATTGGATCACATCTTTGATCAAATCTTTGACAAAGAAATTTGATAGTGTAATACCGGCCTAAGGCGACAGCCCCGGACGGTGCACAAGTCCCGCCCAATCACCCCCCTCCACACCAATCCATATCCTAAGCTCCGCCCATGCTCTGCCGCATGTTCGAACATCGAAGTTGTACGTATCACAGATATGCCAATCATAACAAGGGAGAAAATCAGTAGCTAGTACGAAATACGGTTTTTCCGGTACCATTGTGAAAGAATTAGAAATATGTTCATTGAATATGCGAGTTGAAAAATCATCAACAAGAATGAAAAATAAAAATAGTATCCACACTGTCTTTTTTTTTCATGAGATTTCATCTGCACTATATCAAAACATCTGATATTTGTTAACTGCAGTGAGCGCAAATTTCCGTCACCTCGCGTAGTGTAATAAATTCTGTTGGGAAATATTAATTGGTAGTATCGCCAAGGATGCTGTCCATTATCTCTATTGTGTAAAGTCAATGTTTTGCATTAACAAAGCGTGTGGAACGAGGGGTAGGGCTGGTGTCAATCCGTCAGTTGACGACAGGAGCTCGCGGAGTTACGACGTCAACGGCTACAGATGTAAATAAGGATTAGACTCTGCGTTGCGCCTCGTACGCTATGGATAAGTAGTTGAAAAGAAACGCTGAACGAACTAAAAGATTAGGAAAGAGATCAGATAAAGTAAATTAATATTTTCATTATTATTTTACTCTGTGGAAGAAGCAAATTACCCACCTCCTAAATCAAACGGGGTGATTCCCGACGATTTTGAGATTATTCTCACCATATCTTTCACAGGTTTTGTTGGATTGGATTGTTTGTTACAGACGTAGTGAGGTATATGTATAATGAAATCACCCCACACAGTACACAATTTCCCGGGTTCGATTCCCGGCGGGGTCAGGGATTTTCTCTGCCTCGTGATGACTGTGTGTCGTGTGCTGTCCTTAGGTTAGTTAGGTTTAAGTAGTTCTAAGTTCTAGGGGACTGATGACCATAGATGTTGAGTCCCATAGTGCTCAGAGCCATTTGAACCATTTGAGTACACAATTTTATAAAAACCTCCGTTATTTTATAACTTTATACCAAAATCTTGACAAAACTGTACAGCAAGTGTCACAATGCCGCACGCTGCTGATGTCGTTGACAAATGCAGCCACAATACTTTTCCACCGGTCGCAACAATAGTTTCCGCTTCATAATACTGCGTGAACTTTCAACAGTCAAACTGTTCGTCAGATAATTACGTAGGTAAACAATCGAACCAACGTACAAGTTGCGGAAGACTGGTAATACAATCTCGTGCTTAAAATAACGAGCACGCAGTCGTGACGGTTAGCGACGGTTGCTATGCGGTGGGAGAGAGAGGATAAACCATACTGTCCGAAATTCCACCGGTGTCCAAAATAATCCAACTTGACCCAAAGCTTTAATAAATAAAAAATTAGAAATATTGTTCACTCCCTAGATTTTTGCCATCATTACGAAAACAAATTTAATGAACATTTAGTGGTACGATATCTTTACGTTTATTATTACAGGAATGGTGTTACTGACATTTTAATTTCATCTCTGTAGATCGTCGAAAAATTTGCTCCAAAGAAATCAAAAACTTATCACTTTTATCAAGATGGGAACTAGACTATTTCTTTAATATGGCGGAAGAAAACTGTTGCTGCTTATTATGAAATACATACGTAACAATAGCGAAAAAAGAAATTTAGAGCGAAATTTCTACACAGTTCATAGTAAATATCAGACAGACTTTCCGCCTAACAGCAAAATAAGAAAGAGTAAACAGCAAGCATTGAAATCGCAATCAACAGTCCAAGAAAACATGTTTTCTAGGCCTATTGAGTAAAGTAAGGCTGCAACTATTTTTTCCAAGTACTTTAGAGACCTGCACAAAAGTGCAGACCTTTTTCCAATGGAGAATGCTTCAAGGAAATTTTCGAAAAAGTGTCAGATTTGCTGTTCGTGACTTTCAAAAATAAAAATTAAATTAGAAAAGCTATTCATGGTTTACAGCTGTCTCGGAATACTGTGATGCGCCGTATGGAAACGATGAGTAGAAACATAGACGAACAACTACAAAGAGATATCGTCCTGTGTTGCTTTTTCGCTACAACTTGACGACTGTACAGATATCACTGATACGGCACAATTACTTATTTTTGTTCGGATGGTCTTTAAAGATATGCCGACGGAAGAACAGCTAAGTATGATTTCCTTAAAAGAAAAGGCTCGCAGCCTTGATATATTCACTGCATTCAAAGCATACATTAGCAAGATTAAGCTACCTTTGCACAAACTCGTTATCAGTGACAGGTATTCATAATGGTTTTGTTGCTCTTTGTCACAAAGGCTAAGACTTTCCAGGCTTCATTAGCTACCATAGCAAAATTCATCAACAAATAGTGGGTAATAAAAGATTAACAAAACATGTAATGGATATTTATTTCAAGACTGTAAATTACATAATAGGAAACGCTCTCCAAAGGCGGCTTTTTAAGCAACAATTAGGTGAGAAGCAACCAGATTTGGCATTGCACACTGACATGGGATGCTTGAGTCGAAGCAGGCTTTTGTAAGGACGTCGAGATGTATTGGACGTGTTAATAAGATTTCTTGAAGAGACATGATGATTATCCCAAATGCTTGATGTAGACTGGCAATGTGATTTAGCATTTTGAGTAGATTTTACCGGAAAACTGAGCACATTAAATCTGGAATTACAAGGTAAGAATAAAACAGTAGCAGAAATGATTAATTCTACTGCAACGTTACAAAGTCAAACAGCGCCTATAATAATTGACATCGAGAAGAAAAAATTTCAACAATTTGTTAACATAAATCATTGTTGGAAAAACATCCTACCTGCAATTTCATTCCTGACAAGCACACGACAAAAATTAAGGCATCGAAATTCGCTTTAGTGATCTGAACTGAGAAGTTGGTGGAATTGACCAGTTATCCGTTTAACAATTCCATCGACCACAATGACATCTATGAAATGGCTAAAAATTTGTAGATACATTTCAAAGGGGCCACGTGATTCTCCAAAACGAAATTATTACTCTGCGCTTCGATATATTTCTAAAAGCAAGGTCATCCTTTGGTCTAGATTTATGGGCATTGGTTTCCAACGAGAAATATCCATATTTGAAAAAAATATTTTGAAAAACTGCATTCGCGTTTTGGTTCAACAAATTTATGTGAACCAGTATCTTTCTGCAGAAAACAAACAAAAAATTAACGCCGTTCTCGCTTGACAGACGCTCATAAATTGCGGTCTTCAAGTTGGCAATTTCCACCTACAATCCTGTTTTTTTTTAATCTAGCGGAAGATGCTCAGACGCAGTGTTCACACTAGTATGAATAAGTAGCTGGTAAGAATAATTTCCAATTTTATGTTTTCCCTCTAAATAAAATAAAAAAATACTACGTAACTATACTGAACTACACTGTTTCCTTTAAAATTCAAGAGGTATGCAAGTGGTAGACCGCACAGTGTTTCGTCAGTAAACAGTAGATAATGGGTATAATCAATTTGGCCACCCTTGAAGAACGTACTGTGTTCAAGTAAAGGACCACGTAATTTCATTTTAATAGCTTGAGCTTCTTTTTGTCGTGTGGTGATTTCATCAGTCTTTTTGAGGAAAGAGGAAATCGTCGACTGTTCTTGTACCAGACTGCGAACATGAGTTTTCGATGTCGTATGCCTTTTTATCATAGTCAGCTCTGCTTTTATTATTACGTTGCATGTATCACACACAGCTTTGCACGAATATTCAGGCATCTTTCTAAGCCATTCTTTGCAATCTTCATATTTGAGCCATGCATCTCTCAATTTCGTTAACGATGTTCATTGTTAATTATCGCGATTTTTCTCGGGGGTGATTCAGTTCTCTGACTGTCACTGTCTCCGCATGAAGGACTCACATTTCTTTCCACAAAGAAAATATCATTGAGTGTAACTGATGTATGTACTCGTATATATAATACGCAGCCGAGTAACTAACATAGTTGTTACTTACCAATGTAAAAGCAATCACTCGTCCAGTCACAAAGCTGTCGCCTCAGAATATCATTCCTTTCATGAATACGTGAAAGTTCAGCGTCACTACCCACGTGACAAGATCGCACGCTTCAAACACAATTTATGTAACTGCCAACACTCCAATAGAAAATATTCGAAATGCGCAAAGCGCAAACATTAAAAAACAAGTTAGTGATATCGAACAACGTCATTATATTCTCGCTCATTGGTCGGTAGATGTTCTGAGCCACTGAGATGATTGATGTGACAAGTTTACTTACGAATGTAGTACGCCAAGTAGGGCTGTGAGACAAAAACCCTTCTTCGTTATTTAACTGTTGTCGATCAGAGTAAGAGTACAATGTATTGTCAAATTTTTTATTACGTTCGAAATTATCGTACATCTCCGTACTGTAGTAACATGCTTTCGTACATCGCGCGAAGGCATGAAACTATCGTAAATGTGCGATAATTACCGTACGGCTACCGCGGTCCGTGTCATTGATCTGATGGCGGCTCCCTCCTCATCGACCGTTATTGTAAATGTTTTTATTTCGTGCCCCACCGGAAAGGAGAGGGGGCGGGGGGGCCTTGTAGAACTTGTCAGTTCTTTTGAGCCAAGTCACCCTACCTGACACTGACGCAGGCAGATTCCAATTCGAAATAATAACTTGTCTCACGGCGTGAAGTTTTTTTTGTGCATAAGCGCAACCAGCGTAGTTGTGGCAACAAGAGCTGGACGCAGTCCTCCAGGGAACTAGATTGTTTAGTTGTCAATGGTTCGTGTATTGTACAGTACATACTTTGCGTCAGTGAGCTTTATCAGCCTACTCTCTCTCTCTCTCTCTCTCTCTTTGTGTGTGTGTGTGTGTGTGTGTGTGTGTGTGTGTATTTCCCCTCCTCCACCCCCACTCTCACCACCCCCTTACGTAGTATCATTGTTAGTGACAGGTTTCCGGCCCGCAGTATTAATAGGTCTGCTCATCCCTGATTTCGGGTGTAGGTATGAGCCTAATAACGGGAAAATTGGGGCACAAAAACGAAGCAACCGTAAAGAAGCAGAAGAGATTTTACTGGCAAATATTCAGGGCGTTTCAAAATGGGTATACGGGTTCTAAGGCTTTGTAGCGGTTATTATCCTCAACTTACAGTTATAGATAATACATCAAAAGAAAGAGCAGCTGAAACAGTTTTTCTTACAAGTGTTCACTTAGGTGTAATGTCAAGTCATCACCGAAGGCAACACGATCCAGAATATCTTCATCGTCATGCAGCAATGTTTCGTTTGCAAAGTTGACACATAAACCGTACGCTGTAGGCTTTTTACAGATTGTAACAACTGCAGATGTTGCAAGCGTCTCCTTAAAGGTCTCTGCAGAGACATCAATGGAAATGCTAAATCACGACTAGCCATCTGAGCTGATTTCTTGGTGCTACTCGTGAAAGGTTCTCACTCGTTTGGCACATTCTTCAGTCTTTCTTGGTCGTTTCAGTCTCTTCTCTTTGTGTACAGGTAAACAAACAAGACTGTCTGAGTTGCTCTTTCATTTGATGTATGATTTATATTTGTAAGGTGAACGTAATAAATTCTACAAAGCCTTAAAACCCATATATTTGTTTTGAAACACGCTGTAATACCTACAACGAGGAAACTGATACAACAGAAAATATTAATAATGAAAACAAACAGTTCTGTAAGTAGACAAAGCGTGTTTGTGCTGACAGCTTGAAAATGTGGGACAAGGAATAAAACAAAGAAAGAAATAAGGAAATAAAAAAAGAAATACAGATTTACAGAATCGTCTCTTGGTGTAATTCTGAGTTCCTTTAAATAAAAGCTTTTCAAAAAGTGGTTGCAGTTTCTTTTTTTGACTGTCACCAAACGTTTGTAATAAGATGGTGTACTAATTGTCATATGTAGATATTGGAAGGGCTGCGTCTTCACATTGTACGTCCTATAACGCGTTACGTTTTAGCACTTCGTACTGTAGTCACCTAATTTAACATTATTAGTATGGGAGGTTTGTGTAACCCTAAATTAAATTTCCCTTTTGGAAATTAAAAAAAACACGTTTCGTTGCAGTTCTTTGTGAATCATTGACAATATACATCAATTACAAAAAGTTTTGATTTTTCGATAATAGCAGTATTTTCTTAAAAGTTCTGAAAAATACGGTAATTTTCAGTCATAATCCTTACGTTCCAGTCATAATCCTTACGTTCCCCCCCCCCCTCCCCCCCCCGTCCCCCCCCCCCCCCCCCATGAACCATGGACCTTGCCGTTGGTGGGGAGGCTTGGGTGCCTCAGCGATACAGATAGTCGTACCGTAGGTGCAACCACAACGGAGGAGTATCTGTCGAGAGGCCAGACAAACGTGTGGTTCCTGAAGAGGGGCAGCAGCCTTTTCAGTAGTTGCAGGGGCCACAGTCTGGATGATTGACTAATCTGGCCTTGTAACACTAACCAAAACGGTCTTGATGTGCTGGTACTGCGAACGGCTGAAAGCAAGGGGAAACTACAGCCGTAATTTTTCCCGAGGGCATGCAGCTTTACTGTATGGCTAAATGATGATGGCGTCCTCTTGGGTAAAATATTCCGGAGGTAAAATAGTCCCCCATTCGGATCTCCGGGCGGGGACTACTCAAGAGGATGTCGTTATCAGGAGAAAGAAAACTGGCATTCTACGGATCGGAGCGTGGAATGTCAGATCCCTTAATCGAGCAGGTAGGTTAGAAAATTTAATAAGGGAAATGGATAGGTTAAAGTTAGCTATAGTGGGAATTAGTGAAGTTCGGTGGCAGGAGGAACAAGACTTCTGGTCAAGTGATTACAGGGTTATAAACACAAAATCAAATAGGGGTAATGCAGGAGTAGGTTTAATAATAAATAGGAACATAGGAATGCGGGTATGCTACTACAAACAGCATAGTCAACGCATTATTGTGGCCAAGATAGATACAAAGCCCACACCTACCACAGTAGTACAAGTTTATATGCCAACAAGCTCTGCAGATGACGAAGAAATTGAAGAAATGTATGATGAAATAAAAGAAATTATTCAGATAGTGAAGGGTGACGAAAATTTAATAGTCATGGGTGACTGGAATTCGGTAGTAGGAAAAGGGAGAGAAGGAAACGTAGTAGGTGAATATGGATTGGGGGTAAGAAACGAAAGAGGAAGTCGCCTGGTAGAATTTTGCACAGAGCACAACTTAATCATAGCTAACACTTGGTTCAAGAATCATTAAAGAAGATTGTATACATGGAAGAAGCCAGGAGATACTGACAGGTTTCAGATAGATTATATAATGGTAAGACAGAGATTTAGGAACCGGGTTTTAAATTGTAAGACATTTCCAGGAGCAGATGTGGAATCCGACAACAATCTCTTGGTTATGAACTGTAGATTAAAACTGAAGAAACTGCAAAAAGGTGGGAATTTAAGGAGATGGGGCCTGGATAAACTGACTAAACCAGAGGTTGTTCAGATTTTCAGAGAGAGCATAAGGGAACAATTGACAGAAACGGGGGAAAGAAATACAGTAGAAGAAGAATGGGTAACTCTCAGGAACGAAGTAGTGAAGGCAGCAGAGGATCAAGTAGGTAAGAAGACGAGGGCTAGTAGAAATCCTTCGGTAACAGAAGAAATATTGAATTTAATTGATGAAAGGAGAAAATATAAAAATGCAGTAAATGAAGCAGGCAAAAAGGAATACAAACATCTCAAAACTGAGATCGACAGGAAGTGCAAAATGGCTAAGCAGGGATGGCTAGAGGACAAATGTAAGGATGTAGAGGCTTATCTCACTAGGGGTAAGATAGATACCGCCTACAGGAAAATTAAAGAGACCTTTGGAGAAAAAGAGTACCACTTGCATGAATATCAAGAGCTCAGATGGAAACCCAGTTCTAAGCAAAGAAGGGAAAGCAGAGAGGTGGAAGGAGTATGTAGAGGGTCTACACAAGGGCGATGTACTTGAGGACAATATTATGGAAATGGAAAAGGATGTAGATGAAGATGAAATGGGAGATATGATACTGCACGAAGAGTTTGACAGAGCACTGAAAGATCTGAGTCGAAACAAAGCCCGTGAGTAGACAACATCCGTTGGAACTACTGACAGCCTTGGGAGAGCCAGTCCTGACAAAACTCTACCATCTGGTGAGCAAGATGTATGAGACAGGTGAAATACCCTCAGACTTCAAGAAGAATATAATAATTCCAATCCCAAATAAAGCAGGTGTTGACAGATGTGAACATTACCGACCTATTAGTTTAATAAGTCACGGCTGCAAAATACTAACGCCAATTCTTTACAGATGAATGGAAAAACTAGTAGAAGCCAACCTCGGGAAAGATCAGTTTGGATTGTGCAGAAATATCGGAACACGTGAGGCAATACTGACCCTACGACTTATCTTAGAAGCTAGATTAAGGAAAGGCAAATCTACGTTTCTAGCATTTGTAGACTTAGAGAAAGTTTTTGACAATGTTGACTGGAATACTCTCTTTCAAATTCTGAAGGTGTCAGGGGTAAAATACAGGGAGCGAAAAACTATTTACAATTTGTACAGAAACCAGATGGCAGTTATAAGAGTCGAGGGACATGAAAGGGAAGCAGTGGTTGGGAAGGGAGTGAGACCGGGTTGTAGCCTATCCCCGATGTTATTCAATCTCTATATTGAACAAGCAGTGAAGGAAACAAAAGAAAAATTCGGAGTAAGTATTAAAATCCATGGAGAAGAAATAAAAACATTGAGGTTCGCTGATGACATTGTAATTCTGTCAGAGACAGCAAAGGACGTGGAAGACCAGTTGAACGGAATGGATAGTGTCTTGAAAGTAGGATACAAGATGAACATCAACAAAAGCAAAACGAGGATAATTATATGTAGTCGAATTAAGTCAGGTGAGGCTGAGGGAATTAGATTAGGAAATGAGACACTTAAAGTAGTAAAGGAGTTTTGCTATTTGTGGAGCAAAATAACTGATGACGGTCGAAGTAGAGAGGATATAAAATGTCGACTGGCAATGGCAAGGAAAGCGTTTCTGAAGAAGAGAAATTTGTTAACATCGAGTATAGATTTAAGTGTCAGGAAGTCGTTTCTGAAAGTATTTGTATGGAGTGTAGCCATGTATGGAAGTGAAACATGGACGATAAATATTTTGGACAAGAAGAGAATAGAATGTTTCGAAATGTGGTGCTACAGAAGAATGCTGAAGATTAGATGAGTAGATCACATAACTAATGAGGAGGTATTGAATAGAATTGGGGAGAAGAGAAGTTTGTGGCACAACTAGACTAGAAGAAGGGATCGGTTGGTAGGACATGTTCTGAGGCATCAAGGGATCACCAGTTTAGTATTGGAGGGCAGCGTGGAGGGTAAAAATCGTAGAGGGAGACCAAGAGATGAATACAGTAAGCAGATTCAGAAGGATGTAGGTTGCAGTAGGTACTGGGAGATGAAGCTTGCACAGGATAGAGTAGCATGGAGAGCTGCACCAAACCAGTCTCAGGACTCAAGACCACAACAACAACAACAACAACAACAACAGTCCTTACGTTTTCAAAAATAAGGAAATATTAAGTAAATTTGTATTATGCTAAGTCTAATTATCACACATAGTTCGTTTAAATGCAACATAAGGCGCAAACAGTGTTCATCTACAGCGTACTTTATTATTGAAAGACCTGTTACACGTTTTAACAATGCCTTCTAACCACAAAAATTTACTGATGTAGAGCAACAACCGTTAGTTTTCCGAAGTTCTAGGGCACACCACGCACATTCTTTGTGATGATGTTTCTAAGGGCAGCTTCCTTGGAATTTGTGTTTAATTTCCTTTGCGGCCTCATATGAAGATATAGACAAAAATTCCTTAGGCCAGGCAAGTTTCCTACGTCACAACTTCTCTGAGATGTCAACGGTTGAAAACAACTTCTGTATAACTTAATTACAGATAATTAACTCATAGATTGCGTATAACGCAGTTTGTTATACAATTTCAACTTGTTATGCTTGTGAAAATGGTGAGGTGCCACTACCTCAACGGGGTTTGATTAAACCCAGAGACGAAAATAGCATCTTCTTCGACAAGTGAAGCTAAACTGATGTCAGCTGCAATAGCGCCATCAACAGCTTGGAAAAATAAGCTACTGAAGTGTTCAAGCACAAATCATGTGCCGTCTCATGACAATGTTGAGAAATACATTGACAGCGGCGTGTGAAATCTCAGCACAGTAAAAATGGTTGAAAAAGACAAGTTTGTTTGTATTTTTAACCAATAAATACGTTAATAGTAATAACTCACTATAACACGAAAAACCCGTTTCTATTCACCACTGTGTACGAGTTAAACATGTGTGCGTGATGTGCCCCTATTTCTGTGCAGAGCTGTGAGGCGACAGGATCAGTCGTGACGTCACCACGCACAGCTTGGCTTGCCACACGTACTTTATTATACAGTATTGTACGTTATTTCGGGTAACTGTTCTCTATACTATCTCAAATACTTCGATTTTTATAGGATTTATTTTACATAAATCATTAAAAGACCACAAAAGTTGATCGCAGTATCGCGTATAAGGGAGCTGCTGAGTAACTGAACCATGAACTGAGTACTGATTTTTTGACGCAACGTAACCTCAAATGCTACCACTGTCAGTGTCAAAGTTTCTTCCTAAAGATCCAGTCGAGAAAGAGTGAGAGCCCATTAATTTCAAATTCCTTGCAATTAGTAGGTACTATATCTGTGTCTACTAAACTATGTGCACATATCTCTGTGGATTATTTGGTTCTTGAAAAGTTGGCTGACAGCTTCCAAAGTACACTACTGGCCATTAAAATTGCTACACCACGAAGATGGCGTGCTACAGATGCGAAATTTAACCGACAATTATTTACAATGCACACACACACACACACACACACACACACACACACACACACACACACACACACACATACATCATTTGTTTCTATTAAGCAATTCATTAATGGAGTAGGAGTTGGTCACCAATAAATTTCTTTAAGGACCTCTTAAACTGAACTTTACTGGTAGTTAAACTTTTTATGGTTGGTGGCAAGTTACTGAAAATGTCTGCTCCTGAATAATGAACACCCTTTTGGATCTAAGTAAATGACTTTAAATCTTTATGAAGATTATTCTTATTTCTTGCTTGGATTCCAGGAACTGAGCTGTTGGTTCAAGAAGAGATACATTTTAATGACAAATTTCACTAAGGAAAAAATATGTTGGCAGGTAATAGTTAATATCCCTAAACTGATCTCTGCATGGTGTTTTTGAGGTCACATTACAAATAATTCTTATTGCATTGTCTTGTATCCTGAAAACTTTAGCTTGGCTATCACATTCACGAATAGTACGATGAAGCGATGTCACATGATGTCCTCTGTTTCCATTTGCCTTGTTTTCGTGCTTCCTGGCGATGTGTCAGGGGACATTTCGGTGTTTTTATGCTTCCTGGCGATGTGTCGTGGACATTTCGGTGACTAGTACTGCAGTAACAGGATGCCTGAGTACATGTTCGTAGTGTACACCGATATTTTGTTAATCAACGAAGAAACTCTCCGTAATGGAAGAGAAGCTCTATGTCTATACCACGAATACTTTCCAAATCTCGTCATTCCATCTCATCCCATGTTTGCCAGAGTAGAACAACGGCTGTGGGAAGTGGGAAATTCACAGGCGTTAGAGCAAACGGTGGTACTCCAAGTAGGCAGCGCACTGTCTTATTGGAAGAGGAAGTGCTTCATCAAGTTGAAGACAACCCACTGACGAGAACTCGAGCCATTGCATGTGACTTGCATGTGTCTCGCTCAGCTGTGTGGCGTATTCTGCATGAACAGCAACTCCACCTGTATCATCCTCAGAAGTCAACGCAATGCTCCCGCCGGATTTTGTTCCACGTGTCAGTTTCTGTACTTGGTTTTTACATTGGTGTGTGGCTTCTTCTGAGTTTCCAAGGTGAATTTTGTCCACCGACGAAGCTTATTTCAACAGGGAAGGTGTTTTGAATGCTCGAAATAGTCACATTGGAGATCAAGAAAATCCCTAGGCCACGTGTACACGAAGAGTTCAGCACATCTTTGGCATGAATGTCCGGGCAGGTAACTGCGATGGTCGTTTGATTTGGCTATACATCCTTCCTCCCCAAGTAACGGGAGCTAGATACTTGATATTCGTGAACAAGTGCTGGGAGGTATTTTTTGGAAGGTATGCCACTGGATATTCGGCACGAATTGTGGTTCCAGCGGGATGGCGGAGCCGTATATTTTGCAGTTCACGTCCGACACTATCTGAACGTTGTCTACGGGGACAGGTGGAACTGTCGAAGTGGACCACATGCTTGGCCACCAAGATCCCCAGATTTAGCCCCTTTAGACTTTTTCTTGTGGGTCCACATGAGGAGTCTTGTTCACGTCTTGTTTTCTGCGCAGACACACTATTGACACCGAACATGGGGATCGTCATATCGAACAGCTGTTGTAATATCACAGTGAATAGGAATAAAATCTGTACAGTTTGTTTTCCTTGTAACATGGAAATGAACCATTCCTGGATATAGGCTTCAACGTAAAACTTGATCTACTGAGTCCCCTATAAAACCTCTGGAAGTGTGTAACAGGCGGCTTCAGTGGCCGAGCGGTTCTAGGCGCTTCAGTCTGGAACCGCGCGACCGCTACTGTCGCAGGTTCGAATCCTGCCTCGGGCATGGATTTGTGTAATGTCCTTAGGTTAGTTAGGTTTAAGTAGTTCTATGTTCTATGGGACTGATGACCTCCGATGTTAAGTCCCATAGTGCTCAGAGCCATTTGAACCATTTTGTGTAACACGATTTGTGAAACACCCTGTATCTGAATAAAATTATGTATGTTAATTCTTAAGTAGGTGGCGCAGCGTTTAGTACACTGCACTCGCATTTTAGAGGATGACGATTCATATCCACGTCCGGCCATCCAGATTTAGGTTTTGCGTCATTTCCCTAAATCCTTCCCGCAAAGGCCGGGATTGTTCCTTTGAAAGGGCACAGCCAGTTTCCTTCTCCATCCTTGAAACACTCTGAGCTAGTGCTCTACCTCTAATGGCCTTGATGTCTACGGGACGTTAACCTTAATCTTACTTCCCTCCTTCCAAAATGGAACCTCTAATTACAGAGGTGTTCGGGCTACATGCTATTCAAAATGCAGTAAATGATTTAAATACATACAGTTTATTTCACTGCTTTAAAACTGATGCTTCTAACAAGAAAGTCAAAAACTGCATTCAAAGTAAGGTAATAGAGTCGGATGAAAATAGGGCGGGGGAGTCTGTTTGTGGGATGTTTAAAATAATTCTAAGGTCAATGAAAAAAAAAAAACAGATTATCTTTTCATTGTGGATCTGGGCTGAGTGTTGGCAACACAAATGATGATATTGGAGTGAAATATTTTTATTTACAAATACTGCATAACTGCATGCCATGTGACTTGAGTCTTTTTGTCGTACGACATAGAGACTGTAATTTTAAAAATGTATGCTCGTTCTTCCCACTCTGCTGTAAAACAGAAGAACTGAAAAAAAAAATACAGTCAGTGTGTAAGACATTCTTGAAATGAAACGTCATGCGGGAACAAAATAGTTCTCTCTTTTACCCCACCTGAACTCGAAAGACATCAGAAGTTATTTTGTAGGATTATGAGAAAATTGTCAAATGCCGTTGCAAAGTTACCGGCGGAGGTTCGAGTCCTCCCCCGGGCATGAGTGTGTATGTTTGTCCTTAGGATAATTTAGGTTAAGTAGTGTGTAAGCTTAGGGACTGATGACCTTAGCAGTTAAGTCCCATAAGATTTCACACACATTTGAACAATTTTTTGATGTCGCAAAACTTATTGATACTTAAGACTGACAATGACATGACTGAAATTAACTTACATTTTTGTACCCATATTTTTAATTTGTATGATAAAACTGTAAAATGCCTGGAAAGCAACTGCATAAGAATTTTGGACATGCGTAATATCGTGGATTATCTTAAGAACTGACAAAAAGATCACAATATTTATTTTCGGTGTAGGGTTAGCAAAAATATTAAACTATTGTCTCACCTGAACTGACTAGTAAAATTCACAGATTTTTTAAAATTATCTATTGACAAAGGTTTATAATACCTAAACAATAGATACGATTTTAGTGACACAAGCTTGTTTGGACTAAGCAATATAAATTTCAAAAGCAATATTGAATTTGACTATTTTGTTAACATAACTGAAGATTTAAATCTGCAAAAATTCAATTTTAATAACTTTAGGGGGAAACTGAATTATTAAACAAATTGGATGACCAAATACATACTTTGAAGGGTTTCCAGAATAATCAAATGCAAAGGAAGACAAGTATTTAATAAGACAAATCATGATTTTTACAAATTTGTGACAATTAATTTCATATCTATTGTAGGTTCCTGCCTCTTCAGTATTCATAGAGAGTGTTTTCTCTGCGGTGGACATTAAATGGCAGAACGTAGGAAACAAAATCTATCTTAATGTTGTAAAAATGAACTAGTTTATTTATCTTAAATTCAATATAGACTTCCAAGATGTTTTGAAGCTGTTTAGCAGTGACATTATTTGCTAAATATTGTTAAAAGCAATAAAAATATTTTAGATAAAATAATAAAATAAATAATACTTTGTTTTGAAACAACGTACTTTTTTCGTCCTTTCAGCAACCAATATACTTCATTTGCTCAAAAAGAAGATGGCAACCAGGGCTTAATTTCGGCCGGAACGCGTTCCGGCACCTCCCAGCTACCCCCCCCCCCCTTTTATTTAACAGTTCAGCACCGGAAATCTGAAATAGCACACGTGTATTGAATCACAACGTAACTATAATTTGCCACTGCGCCAGCACAAGTGAACGTGACAATGGGTCGCCAATGTGATGTGACGGGCAGGAGGTACTGCGTGCGTCTGTGTGTGTGTGTTTGTGTGTGTGTGTACGCACGTGCAGTATACCCAAGATAAGTTGAGTATCATTCCAAAGTTGTAACCGGTACATCTCTCCTTTTGTTTACGACTGCCAAAACCTCAGCGATGTAGTAGCAAGGCGACGTCTCATGTTATGTTTGTCAATGAGAAATAAATAACGTAAGCCGTGTTTGAATGTGAACGTCTGTATAACGTGCTTTCACGAAATCATTTTATTCCGTGTCGTACTTTATGTGATAGCTACTAATCAAATGTGCGTATGGAGCACGCATGACTGAAAGTTGGCAGCCATTCGAGCCGATACGTCCCTTTGTTCACGGCCTCCAGTTTACTGGCAAAAAAAGGTGTATGGAAAAATTACAATAAAAAGTGGAACAAGGATACAATACGTATTAAACATTAAAGGAAAAAATTCTTGTGCGAAGCCAGTTAATCAAAGGCCTTTTGGCCGACAGCAAAATTTCGTTTACAGTGCAAGTCAGATAACGGAAGATAGCTTAAGCACAGCCAGCCAGGATGCACGACTGCAAACAAGAAGCAAGCCGCGCTGGGAAATGCTCGTGAGCCGTGCACAGAAGAGCAAGTAAACCAGCTTCCACGCGGCAACATATAGTCTTTCCCCATGGCAGTGTAACATGATGTGGGGAGGAGAGGAGAGTAGAGGAGGAAGATTACGGCACCCTCAGGGTGAGGAGGGGGGAGGGTGCAATGTTTTATCTTTATCTTGCATTGTTATCAACTCAGGCGCGACGCAACGATCAGCTGATATGGTACAAAATGCACACGGAATTAAAATTTCGTGAAGACGTGGGAAATTGGAATTGTACGAGACCCAGATGGAGCAGGAATATCTTCATCGTCATTAACCGCTAAATGCCTTGTTGATTAATACTGAACACATGTTCACAGAGCAGCTACAAAGCAACTGTTCGAACGTTGCGGCTGGCAGCATTTGAAAACATCTGTCTGTGGCCGGCCGGCGGAGAGGGTGGGGGAGGGGGGGAATTGGTAGAAGGGGGCGCGTTCCGGCACCTGAAAGTTTAGAAATTAAACACTGGTGGCTACCCTACTCAAAGCTTATCAGTGTGTGATACCTACCGTCTATTCTAATAGCCATGGTCCACCCTACGTTGTTAGAAATGGAGGTACACAGGCAATGGAGTATTATAAAAACCTCTGTACTCCTCTTGTAGCCGATTCATCGTCGAGGTAGCTCATTGTTGAGAAATGCTCTTACACGCAGATACCAGTGCGGTGGCGCTCTGTTCAGTGGAAAAATGAAATTTTCGTATTGTTCTCGAAACTTTGGAAAAAGCAAGATCTCCAACATGCACGAGTACGCTAAAAAAAATTAGAACGGGCCTAAATTTTTCTAGCGAAACAGTGCAAAACAAATAGAGCCTTGGAGACACTCCCTCCTGGTCGACTGTGGTACGAGGCTGCTGTGTTCCCCGGTTTCTTATGTTGTGGTAGTTCACTTTTCCACTTAAATGGAGTGTTCCTTGTCATTGAACACTAAACGTTAAAGAAACTCGTTATCATCCATGGCGCAGAATGATACACAAAGCTCTGCACGGTGTTATTATCACCATCAAGAAGGGCTTGTAACCACTAATACCTTGTACAGAATGAATTTTCACCCTTCAGCGGAGTGTCCACTGATGTGAAACTCCCTGACAGATTAAAACTCTGTTCCAGCCCGGGACTCAAACGTGGGAACTCTGACTGTCGCAGGTAAATGTGCTATCGACTGAGCTATTCAAGCACTACTCCCGACCTCCCATCACAGCTTTACTTTCACCAGTACCTCATCTCCAGCCTTCTTCCAAACTCAACTCAGTTGGTACAGCACTCTCCAGCGAAATTCGAAGGTCCCAGGTTCGAATTGCAGTCGGACACAAAGTTCAAATTGTTTTAATGTGCCAGGAAGTTTCAAATCAGCACACACTCCGCTGCAGAGAGAAAATTCATTTCGAAAACAATCCCCTCAGACTGTGGTTAAACCGTGTCTTCGCAGTATCCTTTCTCCCAGGAGCGCAAAGTCCCGTAAAATATGCGGGAGAACTTATGTGGAGTTTGGAGATGAGGTACCGGCACAGGTATGGCTTTGAGGGCGGGTTGTTAGTCGCGAGGCGAAGGTCCCAGGTTCGGGTCCCGGTCCAGCACTCATTTTTAATGCTGTGTGTTTTGAAACAAAATGATCGCTGCAAAATACGCTAGTCAGACATGAAGATGGTTAACTCTGTGCTCACACTACGGATAAACTCCTGAGGACGAAGTATAAAACTCTGTTTAATACGCTCCACGTCTTGAACGAGTTCAAGAGGGCGTCCTGTGGATTTCCTCTGACAGGAACAACAATATCTTGAAACTGCAGGTGCCATCGGCGTTTGCTTTGAGCTGCAGGATCATCAATGACGTGGTCTCGACGACAATCAGTTGTAACGGAAAAGCACCTGGTGTAACGGAGAATGCGAAACGTCTTTCGTTAGTGTGTCACCACCATCTCGACTCGACGATGCCGCTGCCGGGAACCAAGTGACCCAGCAACTTACCAGGGTAAACTTTCAGTATGGATGGATAAGTTAGAAGTTATCTCAAGTTTTATGTTCATTCATATAGATTGTAGAAGATATATTCTTGAGAAATTGGATGATTTTTTTTTAAAAAACAACCTGTATTTATTTGCGAGTAAGCCTGTTGGGACTACAAAAGTACTTAGAGGTTGGCGCTTCTCCTTCTTTCTGCCAAAAGTTCTTTCGTTGTCTTCCTGTGGGCTTCCCTTCTCTCTGCAGATCATGTTGTCCCACCATTCTTTGTTTTTTCCTCTTGGTCAGATTACCACTTGTGAAATTTGGACCTGAAGATTCCACCGTTTTGGACATTTTCTTGTGCAACTCCTGACAAACTCAGATTAGGTGTGATCTAGGGAATCCTTTTCATCGTGTCCGTTTTGGCTTTATTTTTATTGTCAGTGATTTCTACTGCTTGTTTTGTAAATCCGTCTAGGTTCATTCTTTTAATTTGTCCATACAGCCTTGACCTGTATTTTCTAATGTCACTGTAGATACATGCGTATTATTTGATTCCCTTTTTTGTCCGCAGCTCGTGGTCGTGCGTTAGCGTTCTCGCTTCCCACGCCCGGGTTCCCGGGTTCGATTCCCGGCGGGGTCAGGGATTTTCTCTGCCTCGTGGTGACTGGGTGTTGTGTGACGTCCTTAGGTCAGTTATGTTTAAGTAGTTCTAAGTTCTAGGGGAATGATGACCATAGATGTTAAGTCACATAGTGCTCAGAGCCATTTGAACCATTTTTTAAAAATTTCCTTTTTGTCCCCGAGTCCGCATTGTCCGTCTATAAGTTTTGGGCCTAGGCAGTTTTGTGATTTTGTATTCCTTCCTCTCAGTTTTTTTAATGTTTATTTTCCGGTTCAGAATTATTGTTTCTGATCCGTAGAGGAATTCTGGTTTAATTACTGTATTGTAATGTTTTAGTTCTCTCTGCTTGGTGATACATTTCTTGTTGTAGATATTTCGGATAAGTATGTATGCAGTTTCCATCCTTTGGCTTATAATTTTGTTTTCTTTTTCCATTTTGCTTAATGGTTTCACCATAACATTTAAATTGTGGAACTGGTTTATCACAGTTCTGCCTCCAAAAATACTGGTTTAATAACGCAAGTTTTTAAGAAAATATCTTTATGCAAATTAAATCTGCTCGGTTTTCAAGCCACATCGTTTCGAAATAAAATTTGCAACCTTTCGACATATATCTCTGTCATCGATCTCAAGGTATAAAAGTACTTGTAACCTTGCCGGTAATGCAGCCACCCAATAAACAGTTCTTAAGAGGCACTCTACTGTATGCGTCCGTGGACATGACTACTAAATGAGAAAGGGCACACATTCATCATCTGGAAAGCTTGATGCCCTTGACTGTCACCTAGCTTCATATTCTTTTGTGATACAAGCAGATGACGCCTCGATAATTGTTATCATCACTTAAAATCGCACTGTTTTTCAAACACCTGCTCTGGCCTTATGTTTGTGAATGGCATAAAGCGCCGTCACCAAAAACACAAAACAACGTTTTGTGCGTGTCTACACTGACACTTTCAATATCAAATGGTTCAAATGGCTCTGAGCACTATGGGACGTAACTTCTGAGGTCATCAGTCCCCTAGAACTTACAACTACTTAAACCTAACCAACCTAAGGACATCACACACATCCATGCCCGAGGCAGGATTCGAACCTGCGACCGTAGTGGTCGCGCGGTTCCAGACTGTAGCGCCTAGAACCGCTCGTCCACTCCGGCCGGCTACTTTCAATATCAAAAGAAGTTTTTAAACATACACCCTGCTCTTACAGATGATCGATCAGAAACCAGGAATGTGTTCCCCACAAGGTAAAACCCAACCATTCAGATCAGCTCCATTCGCTGCGCTGATTCAAGAAGAATATGAAAAGGGCCTTTAGGCGGCGATTTGTTATAATGCTGTTCCTAATTACTGGCTTTCAAAATTCAAATTTCGAGAACACCTCTTAATCCCATAACACTTTTTTCTCATTTCTTGTTGCAGATGAAGCTCATATTCCGTTACAAACATATTTTTCCTTCTGGTTACAAACAAATCAGTCAAATTTGCAATCTGTTGTGCCAGCCCGTAATCTCAAGTTATCCAATAACTCTCACATGCATTCCCAACCTCAAATTGTGATGGCACATCGTGACTTGGCCTGTTTAACTTTATCGATAATATCATTGGTAGCGAAATGTTCGATTACCAGTCTGACACACAGTTTTAAACTGTCCGAATGTTTCAAAACAGGAACATTTGTGTACAGTGAAAGATTCCTTCTGGACCTCAAATTAGTGTGATTCGATATTCGGTTTAAAGATACTGATTGAAGGATACAGCAAAACATGATAAATAGTGTGAGAAGTAAAGCTATTACAAATTCAGTTTTGTTTTTGGTTTTGATGATACGTAACGCTAATTTGGTGGTGCCCTTAAGGATGCGCTGTTTTGGGGTTTCTGTGAAGAGAGCATTAATAGCAGTTTCGAAAATAATTGTGGCGTTTATTGTGGATTAACTTTGCACTGAACGTTCAATTACTTTTGCTTGTGTTTTCTGCGACAAGTCCATTGAACTAGATGAAACAATAGTTAAGACACACGCTGGGAATGTATTCAGTTGATGTGAACTTCTACCCCCTGCACATCCACTCTCATTTAGGTTCCTGCTGTTTCCCTAAAAACATTTCAGGCAAAGGCTAGGATGGATTCCTAAGAAAGATCACCACTATTTTCTCACTACTCTTCTCCAATTGAACTACTACTCTGTTCCTAATGACATCAGTACTGACAGGACGTTTAAATGCATTCATTCCTTTTTTTCCTAACAGAAGTTCAGATAGAAAGTATTTATTGTAGCCGAAACATTTCTAGGGAAGAAAGTTCCAGTCACATGTTGGCTTCTGCGCTGGAAGCGAAGATAAGGTGGTCTCACTGGGCATTTTTGCGGATATTTCCATTCGGGTAGTCAAATGATAACAATAGAGATGACTATATCAAAGACAATGTTACGCATGCAGCCACTAGAATGGTTCCAGTTCTTTTTTGGTTCAGACCCTGTGTCAATCAAAATACCGACACCGTGATAGAGGACCGTCTCTCATGATGTTAGTATACGTAGCATAAGGGATGTAGGTCCTCCACATTTTTTTCCTAGCATTACTACATAGACCCAAATTAGGAATAATCTAAAAGAACAATTTCGTTCTTTTAGTCTCTGTCAGCATGTAAATAACGGTTCGGCGACGTATAAATCCGCCATTAAATAGTTCAGAAGATATTTAATATTAAACAAAGAAAAGTGTCAGATACTATTTAGCGTATTTTCAAACATTCAGAAATTTCGCCTGACCGAGTTGCTGAATCCGAAAAAATGTTGGATATTATTAAATTATTAAACCAATGAATTTTAGTGCTTTGGCACTTATGCATTTTGCAAAGTACGAAATTTTATGCTATTGTGAATTTTGTCGTTTATTATCTTTTATGGAGAGTCATCGTCAGATGAATAAGTAACTTCAGGGGTGCCTCTTGGAAGTGTGTAGGGACCCTTGTTCTTCATGTTGTATATTAATTACCTTGCAGACAATATTAATAGTAACTTCTGACTTTTTGCAGATGATGCAGTTATCTATAATCAAGTACAATCTGAAAGAAGCTGCATAAATATTCAGTCAGATCTTGATAAGATTTCAAAGTAGTGCAAAGATTGGCAACTTGCTTTAAATATTCAGAAATGTAAAGTTGTAAACTTCACAAAATGAAAAAAAACATAGTATCCTATGACTTTAATGTCAGTGAGTCACTGCTGGAATCGGTCAACTCATACAAATACCTGGGTGTAAAACTCTGTAGGGATATGAAATGGAATGAGCGCACAATTCAGTCGTGGGTGAAGCAGGTGGCAGACTTCAGTTTATTGGTAGAATACTGGGGAAGGGAAATCAGTCTACATAGGAGACTGCTTACAGGTCACCCGTGGAACCGGTTCTACAATCTTGCAAAAGGTGTGGGACCCGTACCAAACAGGCCTAACAGGGCATATTGAACGTAACAGAGAAGGGCAGCACGAATGGTCACAGGTTTGTTTAATCCGTGGAAGAGTTTCACAGAGATACTGAAGGAGCTGAACTGGAACACTTTTGAGAATAGATGTAAACTATACCGAGAAAATCTATTAACAAAGTTTCAAGAAAGAGCTTTAAATGACGACTCTAGAAATATACAATCCGTTACGTATCGCTCACATAGGGATCGTGGGGATAAGATTTTACTTCACGTTCAGGGGCATTCAAAAAATCATTCTTCCCCTGCTCCATACGCGAATGGAACGGAAAGAAACCCTTACGGCTGGTACAATGGGTCGTACCCTCTGATATGCACATCTCGGTGGTTTGCAGAGTGTATATGCAGATGTACTCAGCTATTTCGTAATAGAGGGACTGCAATGATCACAGACAGAGTGGAATTATTCTGAGTTCCTCAGTTCGTACCCTTGACTTAGAGAGCAGTCAGAAACATAAAATAGTATTATCTTTTATTTGAAAGTGTTAAGAATGTATTTTGGTGGCAAGGAACGCTTTGATAGCATAGAATAAATGTAGTCTCAGATGTAGTTCCCAAGCGTAATCTCTGACTTTATTCTTATAAATTCTTTGGAAATAACAGGCATGACTACCAGATTTCAAAATTGTCGGTTCTAATTTCAGATTAAGATTAAATTATAGGTTATTCTAATTCATCGAATTTTGAGTCATAGATATGTGTTTCTTATTAGGTTTAAAATGCGCATGAGATTAATCGCACGGCTTCATTGTGGCTATTATTCCTCATACGCTGGACTGTGCAAAACCATAAAGTACCATGGAAAACGGCTCAGAGAAGTTGTTCTTGCTCGAATTTTTAGTCGATAAAGTCTCAGTTCAGAAACCTGGAGGCCTGATGGATCGGCTGAGCACACAGAACGAATGGGGCTGTGGAGAGCTGTGCGTGACTTTCCAGTTTTTGGATTACCCTCACCTCGAAATCTGCGAGAAAGATTTCGTTTCCAAAATGAATGATACGGCGGTTACTAAGACGAGCTTCAGGAGTGGAAAGTCATGTCTTTTCGCTATCCCTAATACACAACTGGAACTACTGCCCCAGGAGTTTGAAGTGAATGTCGGGGTACTGCGTAAGATGCCGCCCGGAGTTTTGCCCGACAAACTGCTTTTGGCGCAGACCAAAATAGAGCTCACGGAAGCTATCTCCGGTGTCATCGAAGACGTGGCCAGGAATCCGCAGGTACTGTTTACTTCATTTACTGTGGCCTGAAGTAGACTATATGTATCATTCAATGCCAACCCGTTGGTTTATGCTATCTTTGCCTGTAAGATTTTGTTGAAATTTGGTATGTAGATTCCAACACTTACTAAATGCAATTCCACAAATTTTTATTTCTTGAGATGCAATACTTGGGACCTAAGTTAATTCGATTCAGGGTGGTCAAATAGTCGTGCGAGATGTTCCCATGTCCTGTATCTCAAAAGGATCCTCGTCACTTCTGTAGCTTTAATTACCATTTTGGCTAAGATCTAGATCAGGGCTAGCCGCAGTCAAATGGTTCAAATGGCTCTAAGGACTTTGGGACTTAACATCTGAGGTCATCAGCCCCCTTGAACTTAGAACTACTTAAACTTAACTAACCTAAGGACACCACACACATCCATGCTCGAGGCAAGATTCGAACCTGCGACCGTAGCAGCAGCGCGGTTCCGGACTGAAGCGCCTAGAACCACTCGGTCACATCGTCCGGCTTAGCCGCAGTCACGGCGATGTTTATCTACTACTCGTAAGTTGGCAAAGCGTCAGTTTCTCATAATTAGTGGACTGATTCTCTTACACAGACTAATCAGTCAAGGGACCTACATACTGGCGACGGATTGCAGCAATCCGGCCAATGGGCGACCGATCGCTTCTTAGATCGCACCTGTTTGGCAAATCGCAGCAATTCGTCTCTGATTATTGGTCGCGTGGAAATCCTAGACAATCTGATGGGTCGCATGCTATTCGTGTTTGCAATATTGCTAACTGCTAGTTAGAAGCTGTGTGTGGCAATATTGCTGCGAACCGTTTCTTTATTATTTTTTTAAGTGTATGTGTGCAGTTTTCTTTCGTTTCATTTTGCCCACGTTGAGTAAGAAATTACGTTAGAATTTATAGTTATCTAGAGATCACAAAGTACTCTCAGAAGTGAAGTGGAAGCCGAAGTTGGCATTTACATTAAGAAAAAATATACTTTCAATTTAGCAGTGATAAACATTTTGAAACTTGTGCTAAAATGTAGAATAGAAGGGAAGTTTATAGTAAGAGTCGTGACAGAGTTAGCTCCTCCTTATGATTTTGAGTTATTTGTGAATAATTATATGCATTATTAAAGTTTTTAAGTCCCTTCTCCTTTCATACGAGGGTTGGAACTTTAATTGTGACAACTATTTATTTACAGCTCGTACAAAATAGACACGTGTTTCAAAGTTTTACTGACCTTCAAAGTAGTCACCAGCGTTGTGTATAACACGTTGCCAGCGATGTGTAAGTCGTAGGATACTCTTAGCAGTGCCAATTGTGTTGACAGTTCGCGCGGCGCGGTCTATTGCCCGGCGAATTTGTAGCAGTTCTGAAGCGAATGCCGTGAAGTGTTTTCTTCAGTTTAGAAATCGAGTTGAACTCAAGAGGGCTTAAGTTATGGGAGTGCAGTAGGTGGTACAGCACTCAGCACCATCAGTCAAACAAATAAGTAACAGCTTGCACTGTACGTGCTTGAGCATTGTCCTGCAAAATGATGGTCAGGTCCTGCAGAAAGTGTCATCACTTCTGTCTCTATGCTGTTCATTTTTGGAACACAACCTACGACCAGCTTAGAGACAGAAGTGACGACACTTTCTGCATGACTTGACCATCATTTTGCAGGACAATGCTCAAGCACGTACAGTGCAAGCTGTTACTGATGTGTTTGACTGATGGGGCTGCTAAGTGCTATACCACCTACTGCACTCCCCTGACTTAAGCCCTCGTGAGTTCAACTCGATTTCTAAACTTAAGGGAACACTTCACGGCATTTGCTTCAGGGCTGCTACAAATTCGTCGGGCAGTAGACCGCGCCGCTCGAACTGTCAAATGGTTCAAATGGCTCTGAGCACTATGGGACTTAACGTCTGAGGTCATCGGTCCCCTAGAACTTAGAACTACTTAAACCTAACTAACCTAAGGACATCACAAACATCCATGCTCGAGGCAGAATTCGAGCCTGCGACCGTAGCAGTCGCGCGGTTCCGGACTGCAGCGCCTAGAACCGCGTGGCCACCACGATCGGCTGCTCGAACTGTCAACACAACTGGCACTGCTAAGAGTATTCTACGACTTCCACATCGTTGCCAACGGGTTTTACACAATGTTGGTGACTTCATTGAAGGTCAGTAAAACTTTGAAACACGTATATATTTTGTACGAGCTGTAAATAAATGGTTGCCATTATTAAAGTTCCAACTCTTGTATAATTTAACTCTCCTTCACACAGTTTATAGAGTTACAGTAATGAGTAGTGCTGCCATTGACAACATCTCTATAGGAACCCCGAGTAGATTGTGTGATGTGTAAATACTTGCGTTTGAATTATAGGACTAAGGAATAAAAAAGGAATTGAGGACTAATAATCGTAAAACGGATTGTATTGGCACACTGGAAATAGACCTGTGTACAGAACCAATCTGTCGTTAGTGAAAAATGTAATATATTCTGTAATCTACCGTTCCCAAGACACGTGTATCAAAACATAGCAGTTAATTTCCTGTAGCAGAACTTTTCGACAATTCTGTCTGAAATTGCTTGGTAAATCGCTCGTGTATGGGGGACTGAGGCGAGCGACCGCTTGCAGGCGATGTCGCATGCGAGGGATCGCTGCTCTCCGTCGCTCGTGTTTGGGACACTTATAAAGTGGACTGATTTAAGTGGTGTAGTTTTGCACGGCAACGTCGTCCGTTGGTGTATGTCACATGGTTACCTGCTCAGACACGCAAATGTATCAAATGCGGTGGTGAAGTGTCTCTTAAAGAGTCAAAGATTTGTGTAAACGGAATCACATGGAAGTGCAGCAAAAACCGCCAATTTTAGTAAGTGGATCAATGTTTTTCAGTTCAATCATGGGAGAAGGTAGGTGTATCAATGTTAATTAATAATATAGTCGCCCTTTCGATATATTAATCAACATTGATCTATCTACCTACTCCTATAGTTTAACTAAAAAACATTCATCCGCTTAGTGTGCTCTCGCAGATCGACTGCGAAGCAACACAGAGCATAGAAATATTTCACAGCTTTTTCAGATATATCATGGATTACGACGCTGCTCTTGGTTTGCAGATACTAGTACAATTTAAATTGAAGTTACTCAGACAAGGTGCAAATAAATTTATAATTCTCGTTTACAGCAATGTTTCACTCTTTCTTCCCAATGCATTACTTCGAAACACATCATCTGCTTGCTGCTCTCTCTTTACCTGTGTAACACAAATAACTGACACGCCTTCTTTTGTTCCCGTCATACCGCACGCCAAGCCCCGACGACATTCCTATACGAAACACTTAAGTACCCCATTGTCCTATTCTACACTTTTACCCAAATTAAATCTTAAAAGGATTTTGGTAGGCATTATTCTGAGTCCTTAAAGACTACTTACTCTCAAAGTGTCCCAATGAAACAAAGTAGACAGTTTCGTAGAAAAAAGTGAACTACTGCAAATGGTGGTAAAAGTCTAGAATTGGGCCAATGAACAAATAAACATTATTTAAATGTTTGAAATATAGTTACTAGATAGAGCGTATTTAATTTTATATCCAGCAAAGAAACTGACATAATTTGGAATTTTTAATTTTTTTTTTTTTTTTTTGGACAGGTTCGGCTTTGACTAACTTTTTTCTTTTTTTACATAGACCTGTTTCGTTGAGATTACGGCATCTTTACTGGTCTTTTTCCCCTTTTTATATTAAATAACAAGAAAAATTGCTTTGTACTGTCTGTACATATAGAATTTCAGTTTTTATGTAAAGTAGGCCTACTCAAAAATTGACAACAAAAAATTATAGCTTGCTAACATGTACCTGTAGCTATCTGTACTTTGCACAATAGCTGATAGATATAATATAGAAAAACGTATTCACATCGACAATCATGATTTTACTCTATGTGAAAGATTCTGTTTCTCTTTGTGTATCCAGTATCTTTACGCTTACTTCTGGGTCATTCCACAAGTGGACTAGTTTTAAAGATTGACCCAGCTCGATCACATCCGATTCTAATGGAATTTTTTTGAGAAGGATCGACGTCACGGATGAACGTGTATAAAGTTTCAGCTCGACATCTCCTTTGGTTCCACCTCTACAGCATCTCGTACACAGGGGCAAGTTGGCATCACCTACAACCATGCTAAAGTGCCAACTTTGGACAACTTGTATGAAAGGTTCCTACACTTAAGATACAAGCCTCTTGTTTTGTACAACTTCTTGCGCTGAACAATAATATTTAACTGATCAGATTTTTAAATTCATCTGGCGACAGCTGTACTTCTTCAGAAACGGCAGAAAATTCATTGTGAAGCTTGGAGGGCCTATTTTTAACCAGCAATAAATCATAATTTTTTTTAATAAGACACCTGACCATGCTGCCTTCTTGTGCTTTTTGTACAATACCCTCTGTCCTTCTTTACCAAAATACGTGCACCTGCACATTTGATGACAACGTTTTGGGTATTTTTGGGGGACTATATCTCAACTGTGTATTCTGTAATCTTATTAGGCTATACCTAGAAAGAGTATTCTTAAAGCGCCAGAAGCTTTATAAATTCAGTTTAGACCTGTGTCTACTTATGGATATTACACATTGATTTCCGATCTCTCCCCATTCGATATTTTTGGAGCCCTCAAGAAAAACATTTGTGGCCGTCGATTTGCTTTGGATGAAGTGCACGCCTGGATACAGTCATGGTTCCGTGGTAACCGCAAACATTTTTCCTTCAACGCATTGACCATCTTGTCTCACTGTGGGGCAGTTATATCGATTACTTTTGAAATAATAAACAGTATACTTACTTTTTTTCATCTGTCTCATATTTGACTACCCCATATACTTCATAAAACAAAATGATCTCCGGTATCACCTAGACAAGGACAGCAGAGTCCTCACGCACAGTGAAGAGTATGTGGCGTGGCTGACTTTGATTTGATGAATACTGAGGAAATAAAAAGAATTCTACATAGATCACGTTTCTCAACACTTTCACAATCATCATTGAAAACTGTTCCTTTATTATATCTTTGTCAATAGTGATGCCTCAGACTGTATATTTTTGAACCTATGTTGCATTGTTTCTAATACCTCATTTTTTGCAGGATGTACCGGTGACGAAGAGAGTGAGGAATACTTTCGACCTAATGGAGCCGACCGGCCTCAAAGTTGTGGGTTGTATTGGCGTCTTTGTGAGGCTCACGTGCTTCGGCAAGCTTATCGTGACCCCCTTCCACTTGGGTGGAGGTTGCGACGGAGGAGGCAGCACATTCTTTGGGGGCGGGGAAGAGAAGCCAGAGATGTATCACTGCACAGAGGTGGGCACCGGTGCCAGCAAATGTGCGGCGCGTCCCCATCAGGTCTGCCAACCTGCCCCTATCTGCCAGTGGCCAGTGTGGAGCAAACCCTGCCAGGTGAGTTAGTGCAACTTATAAAGTAGGGTTTAGGTGCTGTGTAGATACAGAAAGCTTCCAGGGAATCATATTTTAAAAGTAACAGAGAAACTATGGAAAATAACGCGGAAGTTAGTATCTGACAAGACACAAATGGATATATAGGGTGGATGGAAAGTTTCTCCATTTTTTTATCGGCAGAAAAGCCGATGTGTGATGCCTTGTGGAGATATACCACTTTACGTGAACAGATTGTGCTGGCTGTATGAGTTTTACCCTAGTGTAAATTACTTGCTGAATCGTTTTAAACGCATTCCACAGTTGATTATCTACTGCTGACAAGTAGAGTGGTGCACTTCTTCTAAGCAGATCATTTTCGTAAATTTAACACATCTGTACTTGTTAAGTTAAGGAAAATTTTTCATTCAATATTTTTAGGTGTCCTTATATTTTCACCTAACAAAAAACAGAAAAATAATTAATCTTGTCAGTAATTTTAATTAGGGAGATAAGAAAGACAGTGTTGTTAAAACTTAATTTTCTCCAATTTAACTTTTTTTCACATTGCTTATTTAATTTTTAACTTCGTCTGTATGTTGCTCAGGAGACGATTGCCTCGCCTTTCCAACGATAATCGACTTCAGACCCGAAAGGAATGTTTTTCGCCTTCTTTAATGGTGTCATCATTAATAATTGTGCCAAAACATCTTCGTTCCCAGGTTCAAGGCTTCCATGCCAGTGAAGTGTCTTAACACCAATATTGCTCAAATATTGGATGTTGTCGCAGAAACCGGTATACTTCGGGTTAATGGAGCCGATGGTAATGTTAGTGACAGCAACAAAGTTGGACGACCGACAAAATTCACACTAAACACAAAAAAAGTCAGACATATGGTAAAAGACAAAACTGGCGTCGGTAGTCGAGCAGTTTCCAAATGTCTGAATGTCTCAGATGGCTACCAGCAGAATACCATCATTAGGACAACTGTAAAAGAGTTTGTTCTCAGACAGTCCTGGGAAACAGCGTCCTTATCCAGCCAACAATACCCACACTGTCAAAAAGAAATCTCTTGATCGTCAGGCAGCTTGTTATAGATTACTGTCAGACGGTTTTTGCGATGTTGGTGGGGGAGGGTGGTGGGAATTTGGGGTGGGGAGGGGGGTGCCGGCAGGGAAAGGGAAAAGGGGGAGGTGTGGTATGGGGAGAAGAGGAGGAGGGAGCCCTTGGGGGGGGGGGGGGGGGGGAGATAGGGTGCGGTGGATTCAGAGTTCGTAGGACGGTTACATGTCGGAGCGGAGTTCGTAGTCTGGGTGTCCTTTAGCTATGTGGATTTGTTTAGATCTAGTCATTGCTGCTCGGTAAGTTTATTATAATAGTTCGCTAAGGTGGAGGAAGTGGGGATCTGCTGTTGCCTATTGCTTCGTGCATTGTTTGCTGTGACTTGTGCTCATCAGCGAATGAGGCATTGGCTGCCGGGCACAGGCGGCACGCCGCAAACGCATGCGTCTCCTGTTGTTGCCGCGGCCTGTTTTGTGAGACTTTTGAGAGCTGGCAGCCAGGATGGGACAAGCACTTACGCGCGAAAAGCAAAGGTCCCGAGTTCGAGTCTTGGCACACAGTTTTAATCTGCCAGGAAGTTTCACATCAGCGCACACTCCGCTGCAGGTGGAAATCTCATTCTGAAGCCTATATCCACCCTCTCTGTTCAGATTGTCAGTGTGTTTTTAATTATTTCCTGGCTTCTCTAATCTTGCGTTTCATAAAAGGTGGCTTCATAGCCAGTAAGCAGGTTTAGTTAAATTTAATTTCCTTGCCGCAGTCTTGCCGGTGTTCGGCCACTGCGGACTTCCTGTGCTGCCCCAGACGAATGTAGCGCTTGTGTTCTCGTTTGTGCGTTGCTATCGACCTGCCGGCCTCACCGGTGTATATTTCTCCATACTGATATTCCACCTTGTACACAGCTGCAGTGTGTAAGGCATCTCTCTTGTCCTTCGTGGAGTGTAGAACATCTCGGATCTTGCGGATGCTGTGGTAGACAGGCTGTACACCAAACCGTCGAAGGAGTTCAGTCTGGTCAGCAACAATTACACGTAATGTAAGCACACTGCTGGCTGCAGTTCGTCGATTTCTTGCCTTTCTCTTCTTTGTTGCCGTGGCTGTTTGGATCGATTTGTGGCTGTAGCCTGTGCACAACAATGTTCTATGCAGCTTTTTGAGCTAGTGTGTTATTTTTGAGCATCGCTTAGATGCTGTGAACGGATGGCTATAGAACGGATAACGGAGTTCTTCTGTGCATGGTGGTAGTTGACTTGGGCGTGCAAATAGCTGTCTGTATATGAAGGCTTTCGATACACTCTGTGTCCAAGCGTGCTGTCCGTTGTCCTGCGCACTTCCACGCCCAGGAAAAGAACTGCGACATTCTTTCGTGCCTCGAGCGTGAGCTGTATTATTGAAATATTCGTGAAACCTGTGTAGCCCCATTTCACAAGGAGGCCATGTAGCGAACGCGTCTATGTATCGAAAGCAGCATTGTGAGCGTAAAGGAGCAGGACAAAGTAAGTTGCTTCAAAGGTCTCCACGAATGTATCTGCTGCTAATGGGGATAAGAGAGACCCCCATTGCTACGCAGCAGTTGAAGATGTGGCACATATATGGCGGCACCTGCTCTTGTAGGATGCGAACGGTCTCCTCTACTGGCACCTTTGTGAATAACGACTTTATGTCGAAGCTGACCATTATGTCCGACGGTGAAACTTTCTCCCTTTATGCGTTCTATGAAGAACGTCGAGTTTTTCACGTAAGAATCGGTTTTGCCAACTAGACGTCTTAGCTTTCAAGCTTCACATTTTCCTAAACTATATGTAGGCTAGTTGATCCCGCCCACTGTTGGCCATAAAGGATAATTTTCCTTGTGTATCTTTGGAACTTATAAATTCTAGGAGCAACTGGTATGCTGGGAATGAGTCGCTTGGCTGTGTCAGTGTCAGTTCTGAAGGCCTTGATTGAGGTCTGCGTCTTTCGAATTACCTTGGCTGTAGGGCCCGTCCTTAGTTCATTGTAGGTGGGTTCTTTTAATAATTCCTTCATCCTGTCTTCATACTGCTTAGTGTCCAAGAAGACACAGGCATTGCCTTCGTCGGACTGTAATATCACAATATCGTTGTTCTTCTTCAGCTCTTTTATAGCTACGCTTTCCTAATGGCTAAGGTTGAACTTCGGTGACTTAGCACGCAGTAAAATTCGAACGGTTTCCTGCCTAATTTTCTCAGCTTATATCGCAGATGTGTGCGGGAGTGCTACTTCCGGCCTCTTGGAACCACTGGTGTCAACCGGCTCCTACAAGTAGCAGTGGTAAGCCCTACCCGAACAAAAACACACTTCCTGTCGGCGTTCACCGCCATCTCAAGTGGTCTATTGCACAAATGAACCAGTTAGATACCGGAATACGCGAGAGATACGTTCCTTCCAAAGCAAAGGCGTGACAGGGATCGATCCAGAAATACTGCTGAAGTTAATAAATTAAAAAAATAGTTGCATAGAGAGGAGAGAGAGAGAGAGAGAGAGAGCCGTAGTTTGGTTTGCAGATTACATAGGAACTTTCATGGGATATTTCATTCCACCGTGGGCTCTAAGCTGCCACAGCCTTCCTGGTGCACTTCCTTGTGCTACATTTCACAAACTGCTTCAGTAGTTATTAAATTTGGTACGAAGTATCACATCTTGAAAATGTCACAAATGTTGCTTCAGAAAACGCGCCACAGGAAATATTAATTAAATCGTTAATATACAATTCGCTTCACACCGTTTAAAATTACTCGAAATTAAAGAAGGTCGGCTCTGCACAGTATTTTGTGAGCATAAACAACAGTGTTATGTTTTCGACGAGAAATTTCAGTAAATAATCCAAACCCATTGTTATTTGACGTCACGATTGGAAGCTGTGATGTATGAGATGTTAGTTGGAATTTCAGATTTAGACGTCAGTTTATACCGTCACGGTTACAGTTTTCCCGCCCACTACAGTCCTGCTAAGTGTATTTACTCTTTTAAAACGCCATAGAATTCCTAAGTTTCATTCGCTCTGTTACACCAGGACAAAGGAGGAGGGAGGGCTGGGTCTACCAGATGAGGGGTTGTAGTAACAACAACAAATACCTACGCAAGACGTCCACTGTGATGTACTGAGAAGCACCAGACTCGACACACACTTAAGCTGCGATCCAATCCGTAGTAAAAAGTTGTCATGGCTAGATGTCGGAGATCACCATCAGTCGGGAAGCCGACGTCGCGATTGAGGTTTTAGAGCACTATTGAATTCCTAAATTAGTTGTCTCCACTATATTCGGAAGGAGGAAGGCCTACTGAATGATAGGACAGAGACAACAGCAAGTACCACTGCAAGACAGAGTCCACTGCGATGTACTGAGAAGCATTAAACACGGCACATTTAAGCCACACCCAGTCCATAGCAGTAGTTACCATGGGTAGACGTTTTGAGTTTTTATATAGGTACGAAACGACTGTTACTATACTTTTCACGTTCGTCCTATCCTAAAGGCGTGCAAGTGAATCATTGGGGAGAGGGCAGGTTTTAGGATTTTTTTAGTAGGTTGGTGCATAAAAAGCGCAGATATTCTCGTAGAAAATCAAACAGCACATGCGTATGTCAGGAACGTGACCAAAAGCATATATAAAACTGTGGAAAAATATGGAAGCTGACATACAATCGTTAAAATCCGAGGAAAACCTTGTATAATCCCGAAAAATTGATGTGAGATACACAAAAAATGAGACAAATACCATGAAATATGTAAAGTCGCGGAAACGTAGTAAAATTATGGAAATTGACTGTGAGTACATAAAATTAGAGACAAATACCATGAAATGAGTACTGAGCATAATCAATAAAATTGCGTGTCCTGGAGGAGGAGAGTAAACTGATGGTACATATACACACCGTAATAATGGGAAAGGAAGCATTCTAGAGAAATGGCAAAGGCGAAATGGCAATACTATCCCACACATGAGGAATACATCCTAACGTCGGCCCATGAGTTCCGTGTGCGTGAGGAAGGTTACCAGGAGCTGTTGTAAACTGCGGAAAGATTGTTATCTCCTCTGGTTACTGATCATAGTGTTTATGTCCTCCTGAGACGTCACTGTTTCTTCGTAAGCATTTACGGCTGTTGACAATCATTTTGAAGGGCTGTTATGTACATTTCATAATTTCTGAACCGTAATCAGGAATGAACTTCGTATACAGCAGGTGCCACACACCTCTGGAAACCTATCTAATGTTTCTGTTACAAAGAGTCGATGTTTTCTTTGATGTGCAAGATAGTAGTTTTATCATTTTACAGTTTGGGACCATAGTTTATAGTAGAGGAACTTGCTTGGAGAATGTGTGTCAAACGCTGGGGTCGGTCGGGGTGGCCGAGCGGTTCTAGGCGTTACAGTCTGGAACCGCGCGACCGCTACGGTCGCAGGTACGAATCCTGCCTCGAGCATGGATGTGTGTGATGTCCTTAGGTTAGTTAAGTTTAAGTAGTTCTAAGTTCTAGGGGACTGATGACCTCAGAAGTTAAGTCCCACATTGCTCAGAGCCATTTGAACCATTTTTCTCAAACGCTGGGGATATGGTTCAAAATGGCTCTGAGCACTATGGGACTTAACTTCTGTGGTCATCAGTCCCCTAGAACTTAGAACTACTTAAACCTAACTAACCTAAACATCACACACATCCATGCCCGAGGCAGGATTCGAACCTGCGACCGTAGCGGTCACGCGGTTCCAGACTGAAGCGCCTAGAACCGCACGGCCACACCGCTGGGGATATATTTCTTACACTGGAATATTAACAGTCTTGCATCCCGTACGACAAATAGGTCAGAAGGCGCACCACTCTAGCGTGTTTTAAGTGCAGAACAATACAACTTTACGAATTCAAGTGTTTATCTTCCACTGTCATTTCCCTGTTGCCAATACCTTCTTGGTACTGGCCTCAGACACCAGAACAATACTTCTGAATTGATAGCCCAGTTGATTTACATAAACTGCTTCAAAGTATGTGCGTCAGGAGCTACATCATGCATAAACCACACGTTCCTGCTTCATAGCTGTCTGTTATATCACCACAACACTCTAATGGTTAGTTACTCACTATGATCGAAGCGCTAGAAATATGTAGATCGCTGTCTGGTATACTTCGGTGTACATGTTCGAGAATTATCAAGGAATGGACATACTGCACAGTCGTCTATCTACATTTGCATTGGTACTCGCAAAGTACTGGAGGGGTCATTTAGTGATGATACAGAAACTTGGAAGCATGCTGCTGCGTCATTGGTTGGTGTTGAAATTCAGTAAAATTGCTAAAATCGATCGCACTCTCAACTGTGGTGCTTATTACAGTACATCGACAGTGTCTTTTCCATCCCATTGGCCCACCGGTACACTGTTGATTACCACATAAAGGGTGACTAAAATCACTTGTTTGAGATGTAAAAAGAGTCTTGGAGAAAGAGACTTAAAGGAGGAGCAACACTTTCAGAGGATGGCCAGCACTGAAACAGTGACTGGGTATGTGACCACAATATGAGGAATCAATTGAAATGGAACATGGACACATCTGTTATCCTGTCACTGTGAAAGATGAGTTTAAATGTAGAGGCTGTCAGTCACCTTTGGACAGCTGTTTGGAAACGCTCCACAACGCTGCAAATCTCTTCCAGTTTGCATATGTTGTGACGATCTTTTACTTAAAATCATCTTGTGTGTGTGTATGTTGCGGGAGCAGCAAAATTTACACCATGCGATGTCCAGTTTTCTGTGAGAACTAATAGATCTAATCATGGTAATGTCAGTTTGGAACCTGACACAGACCTAGAAGTTGTGGTGGAAAAAACAAAATGTATGGCAGTGTACAAAGCTGTAGTGATACATTGCTTGGACATGTTACAGCAGAAAAAATGATGTATCAGACAGCAAAACAGGGATCCCCTCTTGTGATTGATAGTCTGTGTTGTGGATTGGCAAGACAGCCAATCCACTATGACAGGAAGCCGAAAGGCACGCGTTTAAGCTCACGCAGGCTGGCGTGAGGTCTGGAACAGGACAAGGAATTTATAGTAGCAAAGAACGTACGTAACTACTGGAGTACTTAACTTTAATTCATAATTGGTGAACATCGCTCTTGACGGTACATGTTTTGTAACTGGTAATGGCGCCTTGCTAGGTCGTAGCAAATGACGTAGCTGAAGGCTATGCTAACTATCGTCTCGGCAAATGAGAGCGTAATTTGTCAGTGAACCATCGCTAGCAAAGTCGGCTATCTAACTGGGGCGAGTGATAGGAAGTCTCTCTAGACCTGCCGTGTGGCGGCGCTCGGTCTGCAATCACTGATAGTGGCGACACGCGGGTCTGACGTATACTAACGGACCGCGGCCGATTTAAAGGCTACCACCTAGCAAGTGTGGTGTCTGGCGGTGACACCACAGTCTGTAGGATATGGCCCTCCTATAGTACAGGCAAAGAAACTTTACACTGATGTGTACAAGCGACTTTGATCTTTGGCCACCTGCTCCAGTAGATCAGTACCTGTATGTTTAATAGGATCGCCATATATGCTCGATGCCAGCACACAGATTGTATTGGTTTTCAATATATTGGGAGAGAGAGATGTGGCAAAATCTTATCGAGTTCTCTGTCAGAAGAAGTTAGCAGAGCTTTTATGGTTCGTAGTTTTTTTCTGTTGGATAGTATGAAATAATGGTGATAGAGGGAGGGTAGCTTAGTAGTTGTAGCATAGTAGTTGCGATCGCGTTTTTAATAGCGCTGTCCTTACATGAAATGTATGTTGTTAGCGGTAGAGTCGTCCTGTGGTCAGCTTCAAATCTCGGTTCTCAGTAGTGTTCCTCGAAAAGATCATTGCCTTCCCTTCAGGGATTCCCATTTGAACTGCCTGGTGAGTGTAATCTGACTACAGAAAATGTAAAATTAATCACCATGCGAAGTGACTCTCATGGTCAGTTTGTAAGTAGTCTGTTTAGGTTTTTATGTTGGTAACGCCACGTAGCGCTCCATATGAAAATCACTAACTGTGCTGTGTGAAGTCTGTGGCTGGTTGGCATTGTTGGAATAGTCGCTTTTGTAGTGTTGGGCAGTTGGATGTGAACAGCGCGTAGCGTTGAACAGTTGGAGGTGAGCCGCCAGCAGTGGTGGATGTGGGGAGAGAGATGGCAGAATTTTAATAGCGGACGATCTGGACGTGTGTCCGCCAGAAAGAGTAAATTTGTAATACTGGATATCATGAACTGATATATATATTATGACTTTTGAACACTATTAAGGTAAATACATTGTTTGTTCTCTATTAAAATCTTTCATTTGCTAAGTAAGCCTATCAGTAGTTAGTGCCTTCAGTAGTTAGAATCTTTTATTTAGCTGGCAGTAGTGGCGCTCTCTGTATTGCAGTAGTTCGAGTAACGAAGATTTTTGTGAGGTAAGTGATTCATGAAAGGTATAGGTTATTGTTAGTCAGGGCCATTCTTTTGTAGGGATTTTTGAAAGATTGCGTTGCGCTAAAAATATTGTGTGTCAGTTTAGTGTTGATCAGAATAAGTAAAGAAAGTAATGTCTGAGTACGTTCAGTTTTGCTCAGCTGTTTGAAAATCAAATAACGTAGAGGTTTACCAGCACAGTATTTCACTAATTTTTCTAAGGGGATGTTTCAAGTTTAGTTAATTAGCCTATCAATGTGATATCAGTAACATGCCGCCTGGCGGGTGGATGTGACAGCTAGGTCACTAGTGATAAGATTCTTGACTTGGCGATATTTTCGTTGAGGAATATCTTTCAACGATGTTTGAATCTCTCACCAACTCACAGAAGGACGACCATCGTAATAAAATCAGATGTATTATCAAATTTGCAAAGTGATATGTAGTATTGACCTTATATTTACAACTTAGCAGTCCGTCAGGAGCCAAAAATCAGTTTAATATTCTAATCCTGTGATGCAGTATGTGACAGATAAGAAACGATATTTTTCTGCTTGGTGAAAGAATACTTAGAGGGAATATAGCCCATGCCATAGTCCTGTACAGGATTTTCACAAGAAGTAACGATACTTTAGCGATGTGAAAAAGTGTTTATTGTCCGATTTCTTATGTCTTCGAAAACAGTTCGTTCGAACAGGAGGAATCTACATTTGACGTGAGAAATTCGAAGTGTACGGTTAACAACATCGCTGTCCCAGATTGGATAAAGTAGATGTTTTAAACTGGTAAGTCTGTGTCGGGCTGGCATCGTTTAGTGCTTTAAAAATCTAGTCACGACGCCAAATTCCCGACTGATAGCGATCTATGACATCTAGTCATGGCAACTTATTACTTCGGACTGGATCGTGGTTAAAATGCGTCTTGTTTAGTGCTTCTCAGTACCTCACAGTGGTCTCTGCCTTGCGTAGGTATTTTTTGTTGTTGTTGCTACTGTCCTCTCACGTGGTAGACCCTGTCTCCCTCCTCCTTTGTCCTGTTGTAGCAGAGCGCTCCAGTCAACTTAGGAATTCTGTAGCGTTTTAGAGAAGAAAATACACTTAGCAGACCTGTAGTAGTCAGAAATTTTACATCCGTGATGGTATAAACTCATGACGAAATTTGAAATTCCAACTATCGTTTCACACATGACCACTTCCAATCGTGACGTCGGATAATAACAGGTTTGGATTGTTTAACACAATTTCTCATAAAAAAAACATAACACTGCTTTTTATGCATGCAAACTACTGTCCAGTGTCGATCTTTTTTTATTTCGAGTAGTTTTAAACTGTGTGAAGTAAATTGTTTAGGCGCTATATTAACCATTTAATCAATATTTCCCATGGCACATCTTCTTTAACAATACTTGTGACATCTTCAAGATGTGATACTCCACACCAGATTTAATAACTCCTGAAGCAGTTTGTGAAATGCAGCACAAGAAAGTGCGTCAGGAAGACTGGGGCAGTTCAGGGCCCATGACAGAATGAAATATCCCATGCTAGTTCCTATGCCATCTGCAAAGAAGTTCCAGCCCTCCCTCTTCATATCCTTTCATATTTCTTTTAAGCATATTTCGAGTCAGCCTGCTTCTAGTTTTGTGACATAGTCAGTTTGTGTGTGTGAAGTAGCTACCACGTCTACCTCGGATCCGCTACGTCACGATCATGTGACTAGGAGTTAATTATTTGTTAACTTCAGCAGAATTTCTGGATCAATTTCGAGTCACGCATTTGCTTTGGAAGGAATGCATCTTTCGCAAGCGCCCGTACCAGCAGGTTGATTTATGCATACAGACCACTTGAGATGGCGATGGACACTGCCAGGAAGTGTTTTATTCGGGGAGAGCTTAGCTCGCTGCTACGTGTAGCTGCCAGCACGGACACTGGTGGTTCGAAGGCCTCGGCGCATAAGCCAAAGCGCACCGCTACTTCTCAGGCTGACGCCGCGCCGATGTGGCGCGAACCGGATGCGGACACGGGTCCTGGAGTGCGCGGCCGAGGCAGTCTGCGCAGGTGGCGTGACGCGAGAAAGATTTTCAGATATGGTTAAGCGATCTGTAACGTTGTAATTACGTCTTTCCTTACGCAATCAGAATACGAAAGCGCCGCAATTGTCTAAATATTCCACACACTGCAATCGATTTACTGACAAATTCTTTAAATAAAAGATACTCCACACACGGCCTCGTATCGCATAAATGGTTTGTGTAAACAATGTTACATTTCCTAAATTGTTTAAACAGTATTGCATACATTGCAATCGATTTCCCACCAAATTCTTTGCATAAATAAATAAACCATATTTTCTGAATTGTTTAAATGATATTCCGTACACTGCAATCGATTTTCCTCCAAATGGCCTATCAACCGAGTCTTTTTCCAGCGGGAGGAGAGGGGGAGGGCTGAGGGGTTTCCCAGAGGGATGGGGGCTGATTTAATTAGCTAGTCAATCAAACTGATATCAAAAGTGTGCTTGTATCAGTGAGAGGAGGTCCCAGAGGGATGGGGGAGGAGGAGGGATAGGGGGAATGGATGGAGGAACAATAGGTTAAGGACCTATCAATCAAGAGAGAACAATAGGTTTGGCCATGAATTTATGCTTGCCCCTGAATGTGGACAACCTGCACTAACAAAATGGCTCATGTCCTTGTCACCCTACTATTCCAGACTACTCAACGCAGTGTTCGAAGAACCCCATCCATGCAACAAAGACCAGCTTGTTGCATGTGTTCGGGAGAAATGGAACTAATTCATACCTGAAGAGACATCAGTGCTCGCAGATTGTTTTGGCAGACGAACTGAAAAACGTCTTCGACGAAATCAAGCAACCATACAAAATACTGGTAAAGTGAAGAGATGAGTGCCCAAATCGTTCATTAAAATGTAGAAATCTGTATTTTTAGAAAAAAATTGTGAATAATAGTAATGTAAAAGAAACTTGAGGGAGAAATTTCCCGTCCAACCTGTTTGAGGAGAAAGATTTTTCAAGGATCTTCCCATAAATAATGCTTCAAACTTTTTTAAGCTCTTAATGTATAAGTAGGAAAACGTCCTTCAAGGTGCTTCAGATTTGATACTTCTTATAATAATTTAGACGATGGGTGAGCGTTAGTAAACCATCAAAATGGAGTCTATGCAAGACACTCACGCTGTAATTGAATTTATGGTTGCAGAAAAGAAACCGTTGTGAGCACCCCTAAACGAATGTGTACAGGATACCGTAATGACGCTGTTAGTGAGGTACTGTTGGTCTATTGGTAAAGAAAGTGATTAGCCGCATTCGGGACGTCCTGCTGCCTACATGGTGAATAGTGCGGATGCCGTTACTCGTGCACACCGGCGCATTACAAATCGGCAATTGGCTCTACAGCTATCAGTGAAAGTTGGAAGAGTGTCGCGATGACTGGGACTCTTGGAGGTTCAAAGGTGTGTTCAAGTTAGATTCCATGAATCCTCACTACCGCTAGATTCAAGATCTTGACACTGTCACTACTAGAGTAAAAGAAAAGCCATTTTTTCTGAATTGTTGGAGCAGTTTAAGGTCTATGTAGAGCGTTTTCCGTCACAGATCGTTACAGGCGACAAAACATGGGTGCATCACATTGAGCCCAAAACAAAAAGGCAGTCTCTGGAGTGGCACTACCTGCAGTCATCAAACAGGAACAATTTCGACGATGGGAAACTCATGATGACTATCTTTGGGTCAACTGAAAAATGGGATACAACGTCATATTTAGTTTTTTTTTAAATTTTCGAGCCGTAGATAATAGGAGGTGCATTCAAGTTCTAAGGCCTTCGATTTTTTTTCTAATTAACCACTCACCCGAAATCGATGAAACTGGCGTTACTTCTCGACGCAATCACCCTGCAGACGTACACATTTTTCACAACGCTGACGCCATGATTCCATGGCAGCGGCGAAGGCTTCTTTAGGAGTCTGTTTTGACCACTGGAAAATCGCTGAGCCAATAGCAGCACGGTTGGTGAATGTGCGGCCACGGAGAGTGTCTTTCATTGTTGGAAAAAGCCAAAAGTCACTAGGAGCCAGGTCAGGTGAGTAGGGAGCATGAGGAAGCATTTCAAAGTTGTTATCACGAAGAAACTGTTGCGTAACGTTAGCTTGATGTGCGGGTGCGTTGTCTTGGTGAAACAGCACACGCGCAGCCCTTCCCAGACGTTTTTGTTGCAGTGCAGGAAGGAATTTGTTCTTCAAAACATTTTCGTAGGATGCACCTGTTACCGTAGTGCCCTTTGGAACGCAATGGGTAAGGATTACGCCCTCGCTGTCCCAGAACATGGACACCATCATTTTTTCAGCACTGGCGGTTACCCGAAATTTTTTTGGTGGCGGTGAATCTGTGTGCTTCCATTGAGCTGACTGGCGCTTTGTTTCTGGATTGAAAAATGGCATCCACGTCTCATCCATTGTCACAACCGATGAAAAGAAAGTTGCATTCATGCTGTCGTTGCGCGTCAACATTGCTTGGCAACATGCCACACGGGCAGCCATGTGGTCGTCCGTCAGCATTCGTGGCACCCACCTGGATGACACTTTTCGCATTTTCAGGTCATCATGTAGGATTGTGTGCACAGAACCCACAGAAATGCCAACTCTGGAGGCGATCTGTTCAACAGTCATTCGGCGATCCCCCAAAACAATTCTCTCCACTTTCTCGATCATGTCGTCAGACCGGTTTGTGCGAGCCCGAGGTTGTTTCGGTTTGTTGTCACACGATGTTCTGCCTTCATTAAACTGTCGCACCCACGAACGCACTTTCGACACATCCATAACTCCATCACCACATGTCTCCTCCAACTGTCGATGAATTTCATTTGGTTTCACACCATGCAAATTCAGAAAACGAATGATTGCACGCTGTTCAAGTAAGGAAAACGTCGCCATTTTAAGTATTTAAAACAGTTCTCATTCTCGCCGCTGGCAGTAAAATTCCATCTGCCGTACGGTGCTGCCATCTCTGGGACATAGTGACAATGAATGCAGACTCATTTTAAAACAATGCGCATGTTTCTATCTCTTTCCAGTCCGGAGAAAAAAAATCGGAGGCCTTAGAACTTGAATGCACCTCGTAAATCGGTTGTCTTCTGTGGCAAAGTGTCATAATCGTAAATAAAAATATATGAATATTAAGAGATATATATTGTGTATGCTTTTTATCGCTGGTAGTAATTTTAAACCATTTGTGCACCATTTTGAATTATCTCTTTGTCTGATAGTGAGTCGTTCCAATTGCTATTTCCTCTGCAATTGATTTGTATCATGTAGTAAGTAGCTCAACTAAAGAATAGGATACTAGCACTAGCAATAAAAAAAAAAAAAAGACATACACAACACTGGCTTCTTGTACCTCAGTTGAACTACGATGGTTGTATCCTATTCTTCAATTGACCTATAATGGTCAAATGAAGTACAGGATTCAAATTTTACGTTTACTGTTCTGTTCTTTAGCTGATACTACTACTAGCGAAGGTGAAGGAACCCACATACGTAAAATTTGTAACCTGTGCTTCACTTGACCTATACAAGTCAACTGAAGTACAGGATACAACCCACGTATGTCAACTGAAGTATTCCACCCCAGTCTTATCCATGTCGCTTTTTTTGTTTTCGCTAGCGCAAGTTCATAGCCTTTAGTTGATCTATATAGGTCAACAGAAGAATTGGATACTAAGACTTTCTGCTACGAAAAAAGCGATATATATAACATTACGTTCGAAATATGGATATACGTGGTATACATCCACAATCTGATTTCTCTGTACTACATTTCGTTGTTTGTCAACGTTCTTCCATGTCTTTGCAGTGCATCATTTGTTGTAACTTTTGACGTCATTTTTCAAAGCCGATGAGTTGTATCCCATTCTTCAGTATTTCCCAACCATTTATGATAGTGATGGTGTCATTCCCGTAGATGTTTTGCAGAAAGGGTCAGTCATTAACTCAGAGGCGTATGTGAAGACTCTGAACAAACTCAAAAACTGTTTCCGACCTGTTGGGACTGACAAGAATCCAAAAGCAATCTTACACCAACAAGACAATACAGGTCCACACACAAGTCTCGTAACCAGGAAACACGTCTCCAGATTGGATTGGACATATTGTGTCATCATCCCTACACCCACACCTGGCACCCTTGGACCTCCATCTGTTTGGACCACTTACGGATTTTCTACATGGAACACATTTTGAAGACAGTGAGAGCACAATTCATGCAGTGATAACATGGCTACGAGCACAGGACAAGACCTTTTACCAGCAGGGAACGTATGATCTTACACATAGCTGGCGTAATGCTACAGAAAGTGATGGACAATATGTGTGTCATTACAGCTATGTCGACGAAAAATCAAAAATGTTTTACTTGCAACATTTCGCTGGAACTTCCAGCTACTTCTCTACGTAGTCGCCACTCCGAATTAGACATCTGTCGTAGTGTGATGCCAACTTTCCAATACCAAATGTTCAAATGTGTGTGAATTCCTAAGGGACCAAACTGCTGAGGTCATCGGTCCCTAAACTTACACACTACTTAAATTAACTTATGCTAAGAACAACACACACACACTGTGACGTCCCCTCTTCCATTTTGTTGTCGCTGTTGATGTTGAGTTGCTACTGCTACAGCTCGGTCGGTGGAATGAGACGTGACGCGCAGTGATGGTTGTCCCCGTCGGATAACGTGGAACAGCACCTGAAAATCTCTAAAGAAAATGATTCCCCGCGTAATGTATGAAAGTCCATTTGCGAGTCCGCACAGTCTTCTCAGTGATGCGAACTGCTGATTTTAATTGTCTGTTATGATTTTATGATGATTTGCTATGTCCGGTTAGTTAGTTATTGCAGTATTGAGTGAATCATTCATCACCGGCGTCGTTTCACACCACTGAAGCGAGGAAAATTCATTTGGTTCAGTATCAGTAGTTGTTGTTAGTTGCTAGGCAGAATTGTTGACTACGGCACGACGGCAAATCCAGAGATAATCTATAATGCGATCTTGCTTTCATGCGTCGTGATATTATTTCGGCAAAACACTCCTTTCAATGTTCAATGTTCATCAAGTCACTCTCTCAATTAAAATGTTCACAGTTAATTAATTTTGATTATCAACTATCACACAGTTCAATTAATGATGGAGCCAATACGTGAGATTTCCATTACTGGCGAACAATTTTATTGTTCCTTCTTAGCAATTAGTGTATAATCATCACACCACATGCACACCGATGGATCAGATCAATTACGATTCTTTTCAGTTCGGTGATCGTGACAATTAAGACAAATTTTACAATCGGCGTATTTGTATTATCTTCGTATGGTCGTACTAATATTTCCTACTCCAGGCTAATCAGGTATTGCAGTCTTCGATACTATGCCCATTCTTCGTTGTAACTATTCACTTTGATGAAGGTTGAGTCCAACAATAATATCTCCAATAATTAAAGTTCATTAACTCGTCGTACACTATCAGAATATCAAAATGGTTAAAATGGCTCTGAGCACTATGGGACTCAACTGCTGAGGTCATTAGTCCCCTAGAACTTAGAACTAGTTAAACCTAACTAACCTAAGGACATCACAAACATCCATGCCCGAGGCAGGATTCGAACCTGCGACCGTAGCGGTCTTGCGGTTCCAGACTGCAGCGCCTTTAACCGCACGGCCACTTCGGCCGGCTATCAGAATATCACTTCAGTTCAAGTTCTCATGTCAGAATAACTGAGAACAAAGTCCGCGCATCTCTATCACACAATATTACTTTTTTTAAAAGAAGAAACAATCTCGTAGCGTTCCGTTTGTAGTACTATAACAAACGGTGCTCTCTCTCGACTTGATAGCTAGCAGGCTAGCAAGCGACTAACATTTCCATGATCGAGCATTGTTGACGCATTGAATTTCCTTTTCTCCGTGTTTACAACTCTCTTTCACAATAAATGTTATCTCTGACCGAAATATTACTTAGGACTTACACTACTGGCCATTAAAATTGCTACACCACGAAGGTGACGTGCTACAGACGCGAAATTTAACCGACAGGAAGAAGATGCTGTGATATGCAAATGATTAGCTTTCCAGATCATTCACACAAGGTTGGCGCCAGTGGCGACACCTACAACGTGCTGACATGAGGAAAGTTTCCAACCGATTTCTCATACACAAACAGCAGTTGACCGGCGTTGCATGGTGAAACGTTGTTGTGATGCCTCGTGTAAGCAGGACAAATGCGTACCATCACGTTTACGACTTTGATGAAGGTCGGATTGTAGCCCATCGCGATTGCGGTTTATCGTATCGTGACATTGCTACTCGCGTTGGTCGAGATCCAATGATTGTTAGCAGAATATGGAATTGGTGGGTTCAGGACGGTAATACGGAACATCGTGTTGGATCCCAACGGCCTCGTATCACTAGCAATTGCGATGACAGGCGTCTTACACGCATGGCTGTAACGGATCGTGCAGCCACGCCTCGATCCCTGAGTCAACAGATGGGGACGTTTGCAAGACAACAACCATCTGCACGAACAGTTCGATGACGTTTGCAGCAGCATGGACTATCAGCTCGGAGACCATGGCTGCGGTTACCCTTGACGCTGCATCACAGACAAGATCGCCTGCGATGGTGTACTCAATGACGAACCTGGGTGCACGATTAGCAAAAGTCACTTTTTCGGATGAATCCAGGTTCTGTTTACAGCATCATGATGGTCGCATCCGTGTTTGGCAACATCGCGGTGAACGCACATTGGAAGCGTGTACTCGTCATCGCCATACTGGCGTATCACCTGGTGTGATGGTATGGGGTGCCATTGGTTACACGTCTCGGTCACCTGTTGTTCGCATTGACGGCACTTTGAACAGTGGACGTTACATTTCAGATGTATTGCGATCCGTGGCTCTACCCTTCTTTCGATCCCTGTGAAACCCTACATTTCAGTAGGATAATGCACGGCCGCATGTTGCAGGTCCTGTATGGGCCTTTCTGGATACAGAAAATGTTCGACTGCTGACCTGGCCAGCACATTCTCCAGATCTCTCACCAATTGAAAACGTCTGGTCAATGGTGGCCGAGCAACTGGCTCGTCACAATACGCCAGTCACTACTCTTGATGAACTGTGGTATCGTGTTGAAGCTGCATGGGCAGCTGTACCTGTACACGCCATCCAAGCTCTGTTTGACTCAATGCCCAGGCATATCAAGGCTGTTATTACGGCCAGAGGTGGTTGTTCTGGGTACTGATTTCTCAAGATCTATGCACCCAAACTGCGTGATAATGTAATCACATGTCAGTCCTAGTATAATATATTTGTCCAATGAATACCCGTTTATCATCTGCATTTCTTCTTGGTGTAGCAATTTTAATGGCCAGTAGTGTAACTTTCGTCGTACTGATTTGCAGTTATTACTAAGATGTTTGATAGCTAATTAAAAATAACCTTACTTTCTTTCCAGCTTTATATCATGACAGGGTCAGTAATTATTGAAATTGGTGAATCTTCAGGTTTTCGCGGCGCAAAGACTGCTCCATTAAGTTTCGGGAATGCAGCCGCATAAATTCTGCTTCTTCTTCTAATATTTCGGCTGTATACCTTTCAGCCATCTTCAGAGAGAAATTGGTGTTCATCAAAACTTTAAGGTGTTATTTTATTGTCAAAATTGTCGTACCTGTCAGGATAACACTGTTCCCTACTTTAAATTACCATGACATTCTTATTTGGGTTTTCGGGCTTCTTGGGGTGTTACAACACCCATGCCTGAGGAAGGACACGAACTTTCGGCGGGAGGGGCCGCACAATCCGTGACATGGCGCGGCCACTCCGCCCAGCACCAACTTTCCAATACCCTCATCATAGAAGGCAGGCACTTGTTACATCTGCCAACTCCCTACGCACATCTGCAGCTCGTTGTCTGTGCCAAAATGCTGTCCTCATAGCCAGTGATACATGTGAGCGAAGAGATGAAAATCGGAGGGAGCCAAGTTGGGGCTGTATGGTGGGAAGCTTCCCACGGAAAACGCTGCAGGAGCGTGTTCATTGCCCCTGCAATATTTGCAGCCGAGAATTTTATTGTCAGGAAGAAGGAAACTCATGACAGTTACTTTATTTGGACTCCATGAAATCAGGCGAAACCCCTCAGCATGGCCTCACATTTGGCAGCAGACACAATTTTCTAGGCATCTTTATACGTGCTCACTGTGCTGTCAAAACTGAAGAGTGCGACGTGGCATACTAGAGACACTGTGCAACACATCTGCGCAAAACTTCGTTTAGTCATTTTCCAGTTAAGTGTTTGCTGATGTGTTCAGGAGATGTCAGGCTGCTCTTATCAAAAAGGGACATCATTTTGAACATCTACTGTATATAAGGGTAAGCTTAAGTTAGACAAATGGCAACGTTTTTTCTGCGTAACTCAGGGGAAGCGCGCGCGTAGCCAACGACCGGCTGCTTAGTGTTCGAAAGTCGAACGCGGGGGCGACCGGAAGATGTGGTGGTGACCTGCGGACCCCCCCCCCCCCCCCCCCCCCCCAGACGTCTTTCGTTGAGACACCGTGTATTTCGGATTGGGGAGATCATATAATACGAGATAGTTGTCCACTAATTCAATAAGTTTCCCGTCATTCATGTATTCATGTTTATGATGATAAAATAGTGCACAACAGCTCAACGATCTGACAGTTTCGCGGCCGCGAAGTGAGAAATACGGCGATCACGATACGGTTTCGGCGAGAGCACGGTTTGCACTGTGAACGTCACGCGACTCACGCCACGGGCGAGTGTGAACAATCCTACTACAATACTTTCAGGCGGAATCAAAGGCTGGTCAGCGCACAGTTGCGTCACTAGTGTGTGTGAATCCACGTTGTGTCACAACCAAGGGACGTGCTCAGAAGGGGCCCATGTATGCTTGTATCGTTTCAGCAATGGTAGCCAACAATAGAATCAGAAGGTAAATTATATACGTCTTGAAACTGATGCTCGTATTTATTATTCTGTTGACAAATCAACAATGTTATTCCTCACAGTATGGGTTGATGGTACACTAACTTTAATAGCCATCAGCGAAAAAATCTATAAATAAGAAAAAGCTAAGAGAGAAATTAGCATGCAGATACTAACCAAGTAGCCGGCCGCGGTGGTCTCGCGGTTCTAGGCGCGCAGTCCGGAACCGCGCGCCTGCTACGGTCGCAGGTTCGAATCCTGCCTCGGGCTTGGATGTGTGTGATGTCCTTAGGTTAGTTAGGTTTAAGTAGTTCTAAGTTCTAGGGGACTGATGACCACAGCTGTTAAGTCCCATAGTGCTCAGAGCCATTTGAACCATTTTACTAACCAAGTGAAGCAATCTGTTGGCATGCACAAAGCAGAAATAGTTAGACAGATGTTATTAACCTTTATCAGAGGAAAGAAATGAAAGAATTATTATGTTGTTTTGGAAAGTCGGGTTGCAGATATGTCATCTCCGTAACATTTTTGCTCCAACTACACAATCTCTTGACGACACGCGCCACTCTCCGTTGGATCTTCTCTATCTGTTCAATATGGTAAGCATTCAAGACTGGTGAGTGGTATTCAATAATCAATCTTACAGGAGTTTTTCTAAAGTAACGTCGCTCTTGGATAAATTAGATTTATTTAAGATTCCACCAGTGGATCTCAGTCTGGCTTCTGATTTTCCTGCAGTATGTTGAAAGTCGTGGTTTTACTTTGGGTCTCTCCAAACCGTACTTGTTAGGCGTCTTACTGTTGTTACTGTTTCCGATAGCCTGTCGCAAATAGAGTTATTGACTAGTAATGGATTTCTTCGCCTGTATATGCACAATGTGTTATATTTATTTATGTTCACAATCAGCTGCCACTCCCTGCATCAGTCTTAGACTCTTCGCAGGTTTTCCTGAATTTTTGTATCATAAACAGTAACGGCCTTAAAACACTCACGAAAGTTGCATTATATTTATCCATTTCATACGGTTTTTAATACAGCATGTACAGTCCTATCTGCAAGGAAGTGGTGAATCCAGTCACTAATGTGGTATGCTCGTAACCTATTATGTTCATTAAGTGTCAGCGAAGTTTAATACACTTTACATTTAATCTGGAGACAGAACGAACTACAGCGAGGTGACAAAAGTCATGGAATACCTCCTGATATCGTGCCTGACCTCCTTTCTCCAGGTGTAGTGCAGCACAAGTCGTTGGAAGTCTCCAGCAGAAATCTGGACCCATGCTGCTGCTACAGCCGGTGCAGTGTTTTGTGCATGAACTGACCTCTCGATCACACCCCATATATGTTCGACGGGATTTCTGTTGTGCGATCTGACTGGTCAAACCATTCACTTGAAATGCCCAGAATGCTCAATAAACCAATCACGAACAGTTGTGACTTGGTGACGTGGCGCATTGCCATCCATAACAATTCTGTCATTGTTTGGGAATATGAAGTCCGTGAATGGCTGCAAATGTTCTACAGGTAGCTGAATGTAAACATCTCCAGTCAATGATTGGTTCATTTGGATCAGAGGGTCAGTCCATTCCATGTATACATGCTAACCATTAGGGAGCCACCACAGGTGTGCAAAGTGCTTTGTTGACACGGTGTGACCAAGCTCGTTCTTTCATTGGTTGTTGTTGTGGCAGCTGCTCGGTAAACAGCTCAATCACTGTTATTCTGATCCAGCTGCTTTCACCTCTTAAGTAGCGTCGTGTTCAAGGGGGAGGGTGTATCGTAAAGTTCTAATTATCACCCTTAATCAGAATATGATGGAGATTTTGTGACAATTTGTTCTTGTTAATTCTTTTCTGCGTAGTCACCGTGCAGATTTGTGCCTTCTCCCTAGCGTTTCTTGACCTTCTGAATGCTTTGATTGTAGATATCTGCAGTTTTTGCCTTAAACCACTCTTCCATTTTGTTAAGAATGCCATGTGCATTGTCAAATAATCTGTGACCACACAACGGATTCTTCATTTCTGGGAACAAAAAAAGGCACTGGCACCCACTTGAACCTCTTGATGACGGCTGTATGAATTCATTTTGGAAAAAAAAAAAAACATCTGCTGGAAGTTATCCTAAATAGTGCTTAGAAGCCATGTAATTTTTTCATGTTTTCGATTTTACTCTTTAACCAGGCAGAAGCTGCAATTTCTCAAAGGCACACAGTCTTGTTTTCTCAACAGAAACTTGCAACAAATGAGTTGGTATGTTGTCATCCAGAAGACAAACTACACTATAGAGCATACCATGGCATTTCTGATTCTTATGCAGAACATTGCTGTAGTTACTTCCAATGATGGTTCGACCATTGCCCATGTAATCTGCAAGGATGACTCAATGACCGTCGCAAAAAATGAAGAGTTAGATGTTCCCAGCTGACTTTTGCATTTCGTCTTTTTGGGAAACGGGGAATCGGCATGCTTCCATTCCATGCTCATGGTTTTCTTCTTTGGATCATACTGATAGATCCATGATTCATCTGTGGTTTCCAGATGATCAAATAAATCGTCCTTACCTTTTGCACAATCATCAACATGTCTTGGAAACGGGTTAGCAAAATGTGGAACCCACTGTGCAGACACCTTAGACTTGTGCAGTTCATCATTAATAATTTTCCACTCACTGCCACAACTGAAATGGATTTCATTCATGATCATTTGGATGGTTGCTTGTGTGTCTTCCAGGATTAACTGTTCCATTTTCTTTGCTGCAACCACATAGTCTGTCACAGATGGTCTACCAGGTCTTGGCTCTTCTGTCAGGGACATGTGACCCCTTTGCAGATTCAGTTTCCACCTCACAGTAATATTATAAGATGGGCAGCCATTTTCATAAACAGCTGACATATTGTAATGGATTTCCCAGGCATTTTTACCCTTCAAATGCAGGAACCTTAGCTCTCTACAAACCACAGTTTTCTCCATGTTACACTTCAGTCACTGCTGGCACCCACTTTAACATCTTGATGACCGCTATATAAATTCATTTTGGGGAAAAAAATCTGCTGGAATTTATCCTAAACAGTGCTTAGAAGACATGTAATTTTTTCATGTTTTTGATTTTACTCTTTAACCAAATTTTGGGTACATGCCAGATTTGGTACAGTGGACAGTAAGGGAAATTGAACTAATTTTAAGTAAGTGCACTTTTGGCTACAGAGAAAATAGTTCTAAATTTAAAAGGTAGAGGGAATATGGGAAAAGAGGTACACATATGGTTAAAATTAACAGTACACTTCTTTAAAATGACAATTTCTTTAGAGTAATATGCCACAAAAAGTTGCACGTAGGTTTATGTGTATTTTACAAATGGAAATCCACAGAGCAGTTCTTTCCTTTATTGAGACACAAGTGGACTCTGCATTTCTCGCACATAACAGAAGATTTATGCTTGCAGAAGGGGTGCTTGCTTCTCTGTCTAACTTCAACAACAGCTGGCCTGTATCCAACAGTATCTCTCCAGACATCCGGTACAGGGATATTGACTCATGGGCCCTCTTTTTTTTTTCCTTTGAAAATTCGTCCTCTAATTTGTCTGCTGATGGCATTCCTCCTTTTAGTGGGTCAGCTGCTAGGTCGCAAAGAGACTTGGCAACTTCACATCAGAAACTTAGCAGATCCATTACTCCCTGTATAGGAATACCATTAATTTTGCAGTCTCTACCCAACCCTTGCCAGTAGCTACATTGATGAAGTAGAAAAAAAAATCCCAAATAAAACTTCCTAGATCTTAGAGAGATTTGATAATAGCTGATGTGGCCATCTAGATGGTCTACTTCCTCCATGAATTTGTTATGAGTTGTAACCATTCTAGGGCAAGTGATCTCAATCTGCTGAGACCTTTTTCACCAAAAACTTGTACAGTGTTGAGAGTTGAGAGGGAGAGCAGATTTGAAAGTTGATGCAAGACATACCCCTCAATTATCCAACCAGTTTACAGTCCTAGTATTTACCCCATCAATTGTTCTTTCTTTTTCCTCACAAGGACCACATTCTTTCTTTTTCATCTCTTTATCAGATGAAAAGTGTAAACCTGGGAATAGTCATAGTCAAATAGTTCCTACAGAATGGAAACCAATATTTGACAGAATCACTGACAAAGCTGGTGATGTGTACCAGCTGTCAAAGTAAAGTCAGAGTTTTTTTCATTGCAAGACAAGTGTTCCATCAATTGTAAAACAACACTGAAGTTTGCTCCAATGCCAGGAAGCGTCGGGGTATTTAGTATGCGGCCTGTATAGATCTCAAAATTGTGAACTAAGTGCTTATTGTCACAAGGATCAACAATATATATATATACACACTCATGGGGTTTCACTGGATTGTACTGCTTTAGTGAAGATGAACCTTTGAAGGACACAATCTGTTCATCAACACACAGAATTGATTCCTCAATAGGAATTTCTTTAAACTTATGTTTAAGAATGTTAACTAATTAGTAGGTCTTATAAAGCCTATCTCTGTTGGGGTCATTCTGTAGAGGCATGTGATCATTGTTATTGCAGTGTAAATTTTACTTTAGTTCCTCCCATCTGTTACGTGACATAAAATGTGCTACCTTTTGTACTTCAGGGTTTCGATTCCTTCCTGCTCCTAGGTACACCATAAATGCTCATATAGATACGTATGCCCATAAACTGCTCTACTTCCTTCTCTGAGGTATTCAAAAGCTTGTTCAGATTTTTTTGGACACTATACAATTTTGATTGAGTGACAATTAAAGTTATAAGATACTCATAAAAAAATATTTGCAGTAGTTCATTGGAGACTGAAGTATATGTTGATTACCTAAATCTAATGTTGGTTGTGAAGGTTTCTCACTTTTAGTGAAGCCAACTTCAAGCACAAGTGGTGATTTTACTTTGGTGCTCTTCTTTTCTGTGGCTGGAGCTGTAGATGGTGCAGGGCCATTCTCTTCATCTTCACCTGGTCATCATTGGAGCTGGCTTCATTGTTCTCTGAAACAAAATAAACCCACTATTACCTTGTTTTATTCAAAAGTCATTGATTTATGCTGACTATTATATAACATATAGCTCTAGTCATTTTGTCTTAGGTTGTTGTTGTTGCTGTGGTCTTCAGTCCTGAGACTGGTTTGATGCAGCTCTCCATGCTACTCTATCCTGTGCAAGCTTCTTCATCTCCCAGTACCTACTGCAACCTACATCCTTCTGAATCTGCTTAGTGTATTCATCTCTTAGTCTCTCTCTACAATTTTTACCCTCCACGCTGCCCTCCAATACTAAATTGGTGATCCCTTGATGCCTCAGAACATGTCCTACCAACTGATCCCTTCTTCTGGTCAAGTTGTGCCACAAACTTCTCTTCTCCCCAATCCTATTCAATACTTCCTCATTAGTTATGTGATCTACCCATCTAATCTTCAACATTCTTCTGTAGCACCACATTTTGAAAGCTTCTATTCTCTTCTTGTCCAAACTATTTATCGTCCATGTTTCACTTCCATACATGGCTACACTCCATACAAATACTTTCAGAAATGCCTTCCTGACACTTAAATTTATACTCGATGTTAACAAATTTCTCTTCTTCAGAAATGCTTTCCTTGCCATTGCCAGTCTACATTTCATATCCTCTCTACTTCAACCATCATCAGTTATTTTGCTCCCCAAATAGCAATACTCCTTTACTACTTTAAGTGTCTCATTTCCTAATCTAATTCCCTCAGCATCACCCGACTTAATTCGATTACATTCTGTTATCCTCGTTTTGCTTTTGTTGATGTTCATCTTATATCCTCCTTTCAAGACACTGTCCATTCTATTCAACAGCTCTTCCAAGTCCTTTGCTGTCTCTGACAGAATTACAATGTCATCGGCGAACCTCAAAGTTTGTATTTCTTCTCCATGGATTTTAATACCTACTCCGAATTTTTCTTTTGTTTCCTTTACTGCTTGCTCAATATACAGATTGAATAACATTGGGGAGAGGCTATAACCCTGTCTTACTCCCTTCCCAACCACTGCTTCCCTTTCATGTCCCTCAACTCTTTATAACTGTCATCTGGTTTCTGTACAAATTGTAAATAGCCTTTCGCTCCCTGTATTTTACCCCTGCCACCTTTAGAATTTGAAAGAGAGTATTCCAGTCAAAATTGTCAAAAGCTTTCTGTAAGTCTACAAATGCTAGAAACATAGGTTTGCCTTTCCTTAATCTTTCTTCTAAGATAAGTCGTAAGGTCAGTATTGCCTCACGTGTTCCAGTGTTTCTACGGAATCCAAACTGATCTTCCCCGAGGTCGGCTTCTACTAGTTTTTCCATTTGTCTGTAAAGAATTCGTGTTAGTATTTTGCAGCTGTGGCTTATTAAACTGATTGTTCGGTAATTTTTACATCTGTCAACACCTGCTTTCTTTGGGATTGGAATTATTATATTCTTCTTGAAGTCTGAGGGTATTTCGCCTGTTTCATACATCTTGCTCACCGGATGGTAGAGTTTTGGTAGAGTTTTGTCTTAGGTATTAGGCAACAAATTATTACAATTTTGCTGTTAGTTGCTAACTATTGTAGTTTAATTTAGTTAAGTTACATTTTAGAAATAAAATGTAGAACTGAATTACCTCCAAATAAGGGTGTCTTGTCCCTTTTGTCACAGTCAAGTGTGTAATCTGTGTCCTCATGGGAGTCATCCACCAAACTATCTTCACTCACATCAGGAGGTACAAATGGCATTTTGTTGTGATGTATTCTTAGCCTACAATGTGATGTCTGAAAAGTGTAAACTTCATTGTACAAATTATATGCAGTAATTCATCAGTTCCCAGTGTGCCACATTTGGCACAGACATTGAAAATAGTAGTTTAACAATTTATGCCCACCGTGACAAATTTGGCACAAACCTAAAAAACCTCATAAAATTACATGCTCACTGAACTACTGGATTTAAGTGTAACAAATCAAAGACATGATTATAATACAAGAACCAGTGCTAATCTGCTCTTACAACAGAACAGAGTAGCGAAAACAAGCAGGAGTCATACCTATATTGCAATCAAAATATATAACAAAGTGTGTAAACATGTCAGAAGCATGCCAGTTAAATCATTTAAGAAAAACTGCACAGCTTCTTGCTAGTTAACCTCTTTTATTCTTTAGAAGAATTTTTATTAATGCCAAATCCAACATTGTAAATAATGTACATATGTATTTTGTAATATTTATAAGTAAATGTACTGACAAAGTCTATTGCATATGCAAATACTGAACAACTAATAAAAATCTGACTCTGAACCTTGATGTCTTGTTTATCTGAACACCACCTATAGAACCTCAGGTGGTGTTGGTTACCTACACTGACTGGAGCCGACATAAGCATTTCACCCTCAGTTTGGTCTATACATATAGGAAGGATACAAAAAAAAAGTTCACAGATAGATTTCTACACTCACATATGATATATCCAAGTGTAAATTACCCATAAATGATCATGTTCAGACAAAACATACTGGAAAGGACATCTCTACAAAAGTGTACGTATTGCAATCATACTGCAAATATTCAGTACTGCATGTGTGAAAATTATTCAGCTCACCTCTCCATTATAAACTCAAAATGAAATTTTAGACCTGTATCTTCTTCTACAATGCATACACTAAACATAACAAAATGACTTGGATGTTATATTCATGATTTTTGCTAAGTGGAAAGTATAAAGTGAACCTACAATTATTGGCAAGTATAATTGACAGTTTTCTGGTGATGCTGTGACTGTCTTGTCCAGACTGTTTTCATGTTGAACACAGATTCTTACAAATCACGTTAAGAATGTGTGGTGAAATAAATTTACTAATTTTAGACCTCTGGATAGAAAGAAATTTGGCAACACACTAACCATACATCGATTTGTCACACTCTTAAGAAAGTCTGATCCATATTCGGTTTAGTGATGGAACCTCTAAACCTAAAACTGTGACATTCAGTGAGACAATGAGCACCCATACATATTTGAATTGGTTGAACACAAAACATGCATCACAACTTTACAGAAACATGTTGAAACATAGTAATGAAAGTACCAAACATATGGATATTATGCTAGAGGATGAACATAAAATCAGTGAAAGGCAAGTAAAAATGGGCATAAAAATAGCTCTGAATGGACTGTAGTACCACTGTTATTAATTCAAAGAAATAGCTGTAAGGCTTCTTAAGTATTCTGTTTCATCGAAAGCACAGAGGTCTATCAACATATGATTTATGGCGAAAACAGTTTTTGTCGCGTATATTGTGGCACAAGGTTGTAGTCTTGAACACCAGACCAGAGTGAAACACCAAATTTGATAAAGCTCTCGTATCAGTTTGTAATTGTAAAATGTGATTTAATGAAGTAACATATCAACAATTACACTGGAGTGCAAAACTGAAGGACAAAAGTAACTTTTGCATTATGTGTCACTGCCAAGTAATGTAGCTTCATGAAACTTGCACCATACATAAAAAGAACTGCTACAGCACAGTACAGAAAGTTACTGAAAGAAATCAGAAAGTTACTGAAAGAAATACACCATGAGAGCAACAGTTATGACACTTTTATTCAAAGACAGTAATTGTACCAAAGTCACCATGATTCATAATGGGCCATGGACATTAAAGAGGAGGGATATGCTTCTTAATAGGATATGTGACCACCATAAATGGTAGTGAATACTATGCTACACACTCCCATGCTAGCCACAATGTTGGTAAGGAGCTCTGTGGTAGGTTGTACCAGTCCTCCACTGTCGTGGTTGATTACAGTTAGATGGCCATTGGTGCATGTGTATGTCTTGCAGTACATCTCCCTGATGCATCCAACACATGCAAAATGCAATTTAAGTTGGGGGAGCAGATGGTCAGTCTGTTCACCAAATATCCTCCTGTTTCAAGATGTACTCCACCTATGCTGTTTCATGTGGTCACACTTTGCCATCAATAAAAATGAAGTCACAGCTGAATGCACCTCTGAAATGTCACATATGGGAAAGGAGTACAGAGTCACAATAAGGTTGACAATAAGGTGTGTTAACATTGAGGTGAACAGGATGCCCCAGACACCGGCAAAGTCTCACATGAGTGTTGTTCCAGTTGATGCTATTGGTAGGTAGGGTTACACTACACATGGCCTGCACCTTAATAGGAAGGGGAAAGATAAGTTAGCTTCTCTATTTGCAGATACTGTAAGGGGGGCCACAGTCACACAAGGGGTGATCCCTGTAGTTATTGGGACCAGGCAGACAGGCTTTTAAGGTTAAAACCAAATTCTAGACAGACAACAACCAAGGAAAATAGAAGAAAAGAAACTTCATGCACAGCAAATAGGGATAAAGCTAAGGGTGGTATCAATTTACTTCACCAAAATATCAGGGGAGTAGATGACCTGATAATGTGTTTAGATGATCTCAAAAATAATAATGAGATTGATATACTTTGTCTGTCTGAGCACCATGTAACTGTGGGGATGGAAAATGTCGGTATAAATGGGTATAATTTAGCATCTTACACTTGTAGATCTAGTATGGATAAAGGAGGAGTTGCCATTTTCATAAAACAATGGTTTAAATACAGAACTGTTGAAGTAAGCAAATTTTGTGTTGATCAGCACTTTGAGGTTTGTGCATGTCAACTTCAGCTAGATAATGTTGTGTTGATATTAGCACTAGTGTACAGGTCTCCGCTAGGAGATTGGGAGCTATTCATAAAAAAGTTCGACTCCCTATTATGCTGTCTGTCAGACAAATAGAAGAAGTGATTAATCTGTGGTGATTTCAAAGTTAACTTTCCAAGCAATTGTAATAGGAAAAGTGAACTAGAAGTGTTGTTAACAACATATAACTTAGAATCAGTGATCAATATCCCTACACTTATAGCTCAGGATAGTAGTACTCTTAAGATAATGTATTTGTACAGCAAGAGGATGTAGAACAAACACATGCTTTCCCTGTGGTAAATGGATTATCTGACCATGATGCACAACTGATTAACTTACAAAACCTAACAGGGTGTACACTTCAGAAACCATTAAGTAAAAGTGTGAGGGTGCTCAACCCGGTATCTATAGCTCACTTCAGAGAAAGTTTAGGAAATGTAAACTGGGAAGATGTATACAATGAGCCAAATGCTAATGATAAATGTAGCATATTTCTTGATAAATTTATATCCCTATTTGAACATTGTTTTCCAAAGAAAATTACTAAATGTAAGACCACAAACTTTTCAAAGAAACCTTGGATTACTACAGGTATTAAAGTGTCTTCAGAAAGAAAAAGAAAACTGCATGATACAGCAAGAACTAGTAAAGATCCAGAAGTAGTTTTACACTATAAAAATTATTGTGACATGCTGAGAAAAGTTGTAAGGAAATCAAGAAATATGTATGTTAGAGAAGAAATTAACAACTCCAGCAATAAAATCAAATCAATATGGAATGTTGTTAGAAGGGAGACAGGAAAAGTAACCACTGGGGTAGGTAGTATTACCGTTAAAGAGAATGAGACCATCTTAACCAACAGTACACAGGTAGCCAATGTATTTAACAATCACTTCTTAAGTGTAGGAGAAAAAATTGGTGAGAATAGTTAAAAAGAAAAAGCCAGGGAGTACATGGAAAAGTCAGTTTTGAAAAATTTTATTCAGATTAAGTTTCATCTAACAACCTCTTGTGAAATAAGGAAAATTATTAAATCTTTGAAAAATAAATGTTGTGTTGGAGTAGATGACATCTCTAACAAGTTATTAAAACAATGTGGAGCAATTACAGCTGATGTTTTGAGTCACATATGTAATGCATCACTGACTCAGGGTATTTTTCCTGACAGGTTAAAATATGCCATTGTCGGGCCTCTCTACAAAAAGGGGGAAACCACAGATGTCAAAAATTACTGGCCAGTATCCTTGCTTACAGCATTTTCAAAAATTTTGAGAAAGTAGTGTACTCAAGAGTGGTTAGCCATCTCAACAGTAATGGGATACTTAGTAAATCACAGTTCGGATTTCAGAAATGCTGTTCCAGTGAGACATCAATATACAATTTCACTGTACACATAATAGAGTCTTTAAATAGTAAAATGTCACCAGTAGGAATATTCTGTGACTTATCCAAAGCATTTGATTGTGTGAACCATGACATTATGTTAGAGAAATTACAATTCTATGGTATAAATGGAACAGAATGTGAGTGGTTTAAGTCATATCTACAGAACAGGAAGCAAAGAGTCTCTTTATATGCTTCAAGTGATTCCAAGGAGTTTGCCACTTCATCTAACTGGGGTGAAATTACATTTAGTGTTCCACAAAATTCGATCATGGGTCCCCTCCTGTTCTTGATATATGTGGATGACCTCCCTTCTTATGTGAAACAAGATGCTGAACTGACACTGATTGCTGATGATACAAGCATAATTATTAATCCAGTAAAAGAAAGTCCGATAGAAAATGATACAAATAAAATCTTTCGAAAAGTTATTAATTGGTTTTCTGCGAATGGGCTTGCTCTGAACTTTGAAAAAACACGGTACATCCAATTTTCTGCTGCAAAAAGTATAATTCCTTCAATAAACATAACACATCAAAAGAAGTCAGCAGCCAGGGTAGAGCATACTAAGTTTTTGAGTGTAGATATAGATGAGAATCTTAATTGGAAAATTCATATTTTGGATCTCCTATAGCGACTAGGTTCAGCAACTTTTGCAATCAGAATAGTTGCCAATTTTGAGGTTGTAGAAATTAGTAAGCTGACATACTTTGCATACTTCCACTCTCTGATGTCATATGGAATAATATTCTGGGGCAACTCAACACTTAGACAAAAGGTATTCACTGCTCAAAAGAAAGTAGTTAGAGTAATGTGTGGGGTTCATAGTCGCACATCTTGTAGGCATCTGTTTAAAAGGTTAGGAATTCTTACAACAGCCTCACAGTACATTTACTCAGTAATGAAATTTTTTCTCAACATGGACCAGTTTAAAATCAACAGCAACATTCATGATTACAATACCAGAAAAAAGAAAGACCTACACCATCCTTTACGTAACCTATCTATTGCACAGAAAGGGGTAAAATATGGTGCTGTAAAACTTCTTTATAAATTACCAGATAAAATAAAATGTCTGACAGACAGCAGTAATAGTTTCAAAGACAAACTGAAATCATACAACTCCTTCTATACCATAGATGAATTCTTGGATATGAGTAAATAAATCTGGAAATATAATATATGCATTTTGTGCCATTTAAGGGAATGGGATAGATAACAGAAATATTTAGGTATAACACTATGATCTAAGCAAAAAAACACTTGTTTCCTGTGCCCATTTCTTGTGCATTTGACATGTTCCACATCATAATGGTTTTTCTGTGCTATTTATCAATTGAACACTAACTAACTAACAATCACATTTGACAGTGTTCCTGGGTGCATTATATGTTACCATCACTTGCCATATCTGCATATGTATTGCAAATGGGTATGTTGTCAAACATGGTCATTTTGGTGGAACACGTGTTATGGTGTGGGGAGGCTTGAGTGTACTGGCACCAGGTCTTTGAACACTGTACACTCACCCTTCCCCATGTTCATTTTTTCAGCAGTGCATTCATCTCTGACTTCATTTTTATGGGTGACAGCACATGACCACATCAGAAAGCACAGATGGAGGAGGTCTTGGAATGAGAGGATATTTGGTGAATGTAGTGGCATACCCATATTTCCAACTTAAATCTCATCAAGCCCATGTGGGATGCATTGGGAGGGGATTGGGGGGGGGGGGATGTTGCAGTACATCCAAATGCATCATCAAACCATCCAGCAGTTTTCAACTGGGCTGGTGGAGGAATGGAACAACCTACCACAAGAACCAACTTTGTGGCCAGCACTAGAGCACTTTGCAGAGCGTGCATTACCATCCACTGCGATCACACAATCCATTAAGAACCACATTCTTCAAAGTTCAAAAATGTTCCCACACACAGTTTTATGTCAATGATCTATTACACTTGCCTACACTCCAGAAATACACATAAGACATGACTCTCTCATATCCCACAGAAAGTGATCATTGAGCACAGAGGCAGTAAACCCTTTCTGACTAGGTGGCTGAAGCTACCCCCAGGGGTCCTCTAGCCAACAGTGCCATACCACTTTATTTTTTCCCAGTGTTTTAAAAAGACTCCACAATCATGCACAGGTAGTCCTAAACATTATTGTTACCTTAGACTTAAAACTGCTGGCTATTAATTTTGCCCAGAAATGCTGGGCAGCACATTTGCAGGGCCCATGTCAGCTTGTACTACAAGTGGTATGTGGATTAACTGCTTTTGTAACACATATATTTTTGTTGCATATATTACAGAGGAGAATAAAATATGTACAATGTACAAAAAAGGGTGAGTTATTAGTTTGGTTTTTTTATGTTTTATTTTTTTTATTTTTTTTGCAAATACAAATGCAAATGTTTTATTCCACCATTGAGCATATTTACACGCAATTGGTGTTGTCAGCTTAACGCTATAATAATAACAATAATGATAATATAAACTTTGACATGACAAATGTTATTAACTACAATATAATAATCCAAGATGGATACAATACATATTTGTGAAAATGTCATTAACAAGAAGTTTCCTAACAGATCAATTACAAGATAAATGAACTAAATAATTCAGTGAATGACAAATAAATAATCAAACAGATAATTAACAATAAGTACATGAAACAGTAATAAAGTAGTTGCACAGTGTGGCATAAGTATAGTTTGCAATTAAATTACAGTTCATTCTCATAAGGGAAGTGGGTAATTTGTCACATACTCAAGGAACTGTTAGCAGAGTAAATTACTTTACTTTTCATTCCTCTCAGAAGATTAATTTTAAATTTATTTACCGGCATTTTCAGGTAATTTATCGAAGTAGACAGGACCAAGGTATTTGTAACTTATGTGTCTTTGCAAGCCTAGCATATGGCATATTAATTGTATGTCCACTTCTTATGTTATGGTCATGAACTGTTCTCTTTAAGTCAAATTTATTCAGATTCTCTTTAACGAAGACAAGGCAGTTGTAAATATACAGGCCAGGCGCTGTCATTATATTTAGTTTCTTAAAATAATCTCGACATGATTCATATAGGCTAAGTCCTGCTATGCATGTTATGGCTTTCTTTTTTAAAAACTAAGTTTGAGCATACAGAATTGCCCCATAATAGTATTCCATAACTAAGGTGCGAATGGAAGAATACAAAATATGCATAGAACAGAAGTTCTTCACTGACACTGCTCCTCAGCTTGTACAGCAGATATATGACATGGGGCCAATTTGCCACATATCTTCCCTGTGTGGGTATCCCAGCTGAGCTTTTGATCTATATGAAATCCTGATAGTTTTACTGTTTTGTTATCATGACTGTGACCATACAGATTGAATACAATAGCTTCAGTTTTACTATCATTCCTCGGCAGTACATTTGCTTCAAACCAAGTAGTGCACCTCTCCACTTCCACTGCCAAACTGTGTTGCACATTTTCAAGGTTGGTATTACATGTAATGTGTGTTATGTCATTAGCATGTAGCACTGCATCAAATGGTACAACTGGGTAAATAATTTACGTAAATAATGAAAAGGAAAGGTCCAAGAAGAGATCCTTAGGGTATGTCCTTTACAACTTGGAGATATTCTGATGTTTGATTATTTACCTTAACTAACTGTTTTCTACTGTCCAAGTATGACTGCATTAGACATAGAACATTCTCTCTCACTCTGTAGTGGTAGAGCTTTTTTATTAGATTATTGTGGAAGACCATATCAAAAGCTTTCCTGAGGTCCAACAGTATTTCACAGATAATATCTTTATTTTCAAAACAATTTTATATTTCTGCTACCATAATCTTCAACTGCTTTGACTGTAGAAAGGCTGAATCTGAAAGCATACTGTGAGGAGGTGAGTATATCTTTATGTACAAAATACAGACTCATCTGTTTATGCATGCAGTATCCTATTGTTTTTGATATTATGGGTATAAATCATATTGGTCGACAGTTATCTGGAGATATTATGTCTCCTTTCTTATGTACTGGTTTAACTACAGTTATTTTTTAAACATTCTGGATTATTACCTCCATTTAAAATTTTATTGATTATTTTAATCAGTGGTGTTACGGTTTGATTTCTGATATATTTAATAACATAATTTGAGAGACCATAGTAATCCTCTGCTCTAGAATTACTGAGCTTAGCTATTGATTCATTACACTAATATTCACAGGCCACAATCCATTTGAAGTCTGTAGTTTTCTTTGGACTTGAAAACCACCACATAGATGCTATGGTAGAGTAGTCAAAGAGGCAAAGATTATGTGGAATGACAATTTGATAAGAAACTCATCTAACAAAATGAGATCCACATGAAGAGTTATAAAGAAAGAAACTTATAGCTCAGTGCCAAAGAAAAAGAATGTATCATTAACACTAGAAGGCTCAAAAGTCACAGACCCAAATTCAGTTGTGGAAAAATTCAATGAATACCTCACCTCACTAGCTGAAGACCTCATTCAAGTACACTGTCAAGGACCAGTCCCAAGTTTCTCCAGCAAGGCAGTGATCTCGACTGCTTCTATGTACGTGTATGAAACAAATCCCAATGAAATTATAAGTAAAATTAAATCATTAAGCAATAAAATGTCAAGTGGTCTTGATGAAGTACCTGATTTCATATTAAAAGCATGTGCTCACCACATAGCAAACCCCTTCGCAAAAATTTTCAACCTCTCTTTAAAAACTGGTGTATTCCCAGATATTTTTAAAATAGCAAAAGTTTCACCACTGCTAAAAAAAGGTTCTTCTGAAAAAATATCAAACTACTGACCCATGTCACACTTAAGTTTCTTCTTAAAAATTCTAGAAAAACTCTTCTATGACAGGCTTTTAAGTTTCATAAATGAATATGCACCTCTTACAGTACAAAAACATGGTTTTAGAAAGTCTAAATCTACACAGACAGCAATTTTCGAATTCTTAGACTGCATTTTAAAATCCCTTAATCAACATAAATTAGCTGCAGGTATTTTTCTAGATCTATCAAAAGCCTTCGATGTCCTGGACCATAACATTCGAAATTAGAAAGACGAGGAGTAAGAGGTGTAGCACATAGCTGGTTGTGTTCATACCTAAAAAAACCTCAGGCAGAAAGTATCTCTTCAGTATGAATTCAACAAAATAAATAAAACAAGAAACAACTCCTTTCTTTCTAGGGAATTACCAATAAAATATGGTGTCCCACAGGGCTCAATCTTAGGTCCACTACTCTTCTTGATTTATGTGGACGACTTAGTTGAATATATGAGTCCCACAAAAACTATCCTGCTTGCTGATGACACCAGCATATTGCTCACTGGATCCAGTCCAGAAACTTTGCGGTCCACAGCAGAAAGTTCTATGAAAAGACTTTCTGAGTGGTTCACAAAAAACAAACTCATTATAAATATTGAAAAAACTGTGTGTGTCGATTTTCATTTAATTCCTCCAGCTAATCAAATGTCTATTCAAGCCCAATTAAAAAATGATCCCCTAGAAAATGTAAACAAAACTCTTGGGTCTTTGGGTTCAGGAAGACTTAAAGGGGGACACACATATAAATAACTTGTGTAGAAAACTATCATCTGTGTGCTATGGCCTAAGAATTTTAAAGACTACAACAAGCAAAACAACAGTACTGCAGGCATACTATGCACAGTTCCACTCACTAGTCAGATATGGGATCATTTTCTGGGGATACTCAACTCACAGTGTAGAGGTTTTTAGAATGCAAAAAAGAGCTTTAAGAATAATTTGTGGCCTTAAAAAGATGGAGTCCTGTCAATCCCATTTTACTGAGCTTGGTGTCCTAAATGTTCCAAGTTTCTTCATTTATGAAACTATCTTGTTCACTAGGGACTACCTCCTGAAAACAGGCAAACTGCTACAGAACAAAAGTGTACACAACTATAGTACCAGAAGGGAATCAAATATACATAAAAAATATCACAGAACAACCACCTATCAGAGGAGCATAATTAACATTGGTGTAATACTACACAATAAAATACCAGAGGAAATAAAAAATAGTACTCATCCAATATTTAAAGCTAAACTAAAGGCATTTCTAATAAAGCACTGTTTCTATTCTGTCAGAGAATTTCTGAATAAGTAACAAAATTAATTGTAGTAGGTACCTAATTTTAATTTCTAATACTATGTATTATTGTAACTTATTTTTTGACCCATCCAAAATCAATCGTACAATTTGTGCTATATGATAAAACTGGACCAATAAAAAAGCAAATCAAATCAAATCAAAGAGCCTTGTCGTAACTTGGAAGCGCAGCAGGCATTGACAAAGGGGGAGGGGGTAAGAGATGACATTTCAGCACTCGTGTCCCCCCCCCCCCCCCCTTGCCCTCCTCCATTCTGTAATTTGGAATACAGAGGTTTTATTCATTACAAAATTCTCATAAACTTCTGTTCTCATGGATGTATAATAAGTTTCTCTTACACCTATAAAGTTTAGTTTGTGTGTATTTAAACTGACCAACTCATTTGTATCAAAAATGGCAATTTTGGAGTCTGATCCCATCCCCCTGGATAAATTTCTGAGCAACCCTATGGGTGCACTGCTGGTGGTCCTCAGATTATACCTCCAAGTTGCTACTAGTAGCAGAGACATGGAAATAAAGTTGTCACAAATGTGACCACAGCACTTTCACAATATAGCCAAGAGTTAGTCATTATTATTATTGTTAAGGCTAGAATTTTTATGATAGGACAAATGTTTTCAATAAGACAGGGATGTTCCTTAAATATATATAAATCTAGTTATGAACAAGCTAAATGAATTACTGTAATCTGTTAAATCATATTTACAAATATATGGTCATTTCTCTATGATAAAACATATTTTAGTAAGTAAATGGTCACATTCATTGCATTTTAACTTTTTCTTGTGGAGTTTCTTTCTTCTGTGTTAGACTTCCCAGAAATGAGCATCTCATTTTGTTTCTTGGGTGAAGGCAAACATCACTAAAAGCATTATTCAGGAAAATGGTGCATGTCACTTGTTTTGCACACATCTTACACAGAGCTGCAAATATGATTTGTAGTAACTCAATGACATTGAAAAATTTATGAGATGCATCAAAAAAGGATTTTCTAAAGCCCTTTGACATGTTGCTGCATTTAAGTTATTAGCTTCAGACATTTCCTTACCACCATCTCCCATTTTGACAAGATTGGGGACCTGGATTGATGCCTGCAACTGTTATCATCAGAACTTCAACACTGTGAAAAGCATCATTAATTTATTTGATAGCTGTTAATCAGCTTCAATTGGACTAGCACAATTATGTATGTCTATCGCTGAAATTTCAGGTAAACTACCATACATAAACTCAATTCTTGGATTTATTCCTACTGTCATAAGTGCTTTGGAACAATCAGAAGTGTCACTACTGAAGCAGATAGAAGAAGACTTGAAAAATATTTGAATAAGTTTAGAAGTTGTTTGTTACAAGTGGGAACAGAAGTGTCAACAAAAATGGAAAATGTGTTAGGAAAAATGAAGGGTATCATGCACTTTGTCCTATTTCAATGATTTTGTTTGATGAATACTTCTTTTTGTCATTTAGATTTAGGTTCAGGTGATACTGTCCATAATAAATATGCCACTCTTGTGTCAGCTGAAGTATAAGGACGTTTTTGAAGTACAGGACTTTGTTGGCTGACAATATGTATTCTTTTTCATTTGGAAGGTTGGACACAGTATTCATCATATATTGCAACTCAGAGGTCATAAACTGCAATAAAATGAAGAAGTACATTAGTTAACTGTGTTCTGATAATGTTAATAAAAAGCACACTACAACATAAAATTCCATAATTAGCTTGTTTCCATGTGGATTTTGTTCTTAAATAAATAGTTCACATAAACTGACTTGCTAATTTATTTTACAACAGAAATTGTACCTTAATTTAATTTTGTTAGGCCATATTTTTATGTTATTGTGCCTATTCTTGTACATTTTAGTCATAACAGCATTTTTTGTGCATTTATTGTGATTTTTACATCATGAAAATCCTAGGCTCAATCATTATTATTGAAATGATAATTAAATCAAGACCTTAAGCTGTCAACAGGCGTTGATATAGTCAACAGGGACAGTTGAAAATGTGTGTCCAGACCTGGACTCGAACCCGGGATCTCCTGCTTACATGGCAAACACTGTATCCATCTGAGCCACCAAGGGTACAGAGGATAGTGCAACTGCAGGGATTTATCCCTTGCACACTCCCCGTGAGACCCACATTCCCAACTTAATGTCCAGTCCAGACACACATTTTCAACTGTCCCCATTGATGTATATCAACACCTGTCGACAGCTATGGGTCTTGATTTAATTATCATTTACGTCTAAGAGAGGTGCATGGTCACTGATGATATCTGTTCTTTCAGACATGTCTGAAACAACAGATACCATCTTCATATAGTTAAGGCTTACCAGCCATTGACCTTCTTCTTCTGGGCTGGATGCACATGCATTGCCTGAACTCTTACGGAACTCGGTAAGATTGTCTGCCGCGAGTAATGAGTGTAATGGGCAGGGGCACTACCAATGTAGTGTGTGGACATTAAGTTGGGCATATGGGTCTCACGGGGAGTGTGCAAGGGATAAATCCCTACAGTTGCACTATCCTTTGCGCTCTCGGTGGCTCAGATGGATAGAGCATCTGCCATCTAAGCAGGAGATCCTGGGTTTGAGTCCCGGTTGGGACATACATTTTCAACTGTCCCCATTGATGTATATCAATGCCTGTATACAGCTTAGGGTCTTGATTTAATTATCATTTCATTCTAAGAGACCTGCATGGTCACTAATGGTATCTGTTCTTTTGTACATGTATGGAAGAACAGATACCGTATTCATATTATTATTATTTCTTTCTTGTCTCAGACGTTATGTCTGTTATTATTATTATTGTTATTATTATTATTATTATTATTATTATTATTATTTTCTTGATTTCCAGTAATTGTGACAGTTTATTAACTGGCTTGTTATTCTGTTCTTGTTCCTTTATAATTCAGTTTTGGCATTTTATCTCATCCATCTCATAAACATGTTATAAATCTGAATTCCTTTTGTGGGGAAGGGGCTAGACGAGTGACCATGATTGCAAGGGAGTGGTTAGGGGAATGGGTGTGCACAACTCACCTAGTACAGAAAAATATTTTGAGTCAGCCCTGTAAATAGCTTTGTAATAGGACTGTGTGGATCACCATTGATCTCATACCTTAATACCTGTCTCATAGTGAAGTTATTCTTAGCTCTGGATCAGTCTTGGTTTGCAATTTGGACTCACTTCTGGTATGGATTTATTGTATGTCATGATATCTGTCACAGTATTCAGTGATACATCAACAATATTCTCCACTTTCTTCATGTGATAAACTTTGCTATTCCAAAACAGAGTCACCTTCTCAACCCATTGTACTACATTTTGTGTCATTACACATGCCAAGTGAAACGCAATGCATTCTGCTATTTTGTGGATACTGTCCAAGCAGTTGCCTACCTCTCCACCTCACTACACATCACCTACAGTGTACAATTTAGCCTTCTTTGTGAATAAGCTTTAATATCTGGTCAAACAGTATGCAGAGCTAATACTTTTCACTGAAATTGATCAGTATAAACAAAAGTCTTTCCAAAAAAAGTGTAAGAAGTCACTATAGTGAGTCTCCTTTGCAGGATGCGCCGTGTTGCGATGCTCCACCGCTGTGCTGCAAAGAGCTGGCCCCAATGCCAGTTCCAGCTCCTACTGCTGGAGGTGGTGGTGGTGGCGGTGGTGGTGGTGGTGGTGGCGGCGGTGGAGAGTGCCTTTGTGTAGAAGAGCCTTGCCCTGCACCCTGTGGCCAGACGCGCAACAAACCCAAACCGTGCAAGGAAATAGGTGCAGAGATCAATGGCCATGCACTCACCATTCGTGTCCGCAAGAACAAGGACCTCGAGCAAGATGGCATGGTAGACATGGTAGACAACTGCTGTGCCATATCAGTGGTAAGTATCATCAACACAGGGTCACAATATTAACTGTGGCACTGACCTAACTGAACGAAAGGGATAACCAGGAAGTCTCTCACAACAGATTTGTTCTATTATGTATTCTCAGAGCAATTGTCAAGTTAGTTTCCTTTTCAAAATCTAAGCTTCCAACAATATTCACAATTGTCATCATCAGGAAAGCAGCTGGCTTAGAAGAAGTAACAGATTTACACAGATGTAATTGATGTACTCAACCTGGATGATGAATTCTGCTGCTAGGGCATGCTGGCCAAAGATTGTTGTACTTTGTTCACTGCTTAACTACAACAAGAATGACATTAGAACTCAAATAAAAACACTTTCTGATTCTGTGCTCCATGAGTCTATTACTTTTGATGTTGCAGATTTCTGGAAAAAACATGAAGGTTTTCAGAAATTGATCCAAATCCAATAAATGACAACACTTGTGCTGCATGATTTCAAAACTGTTGTGTGAATTGGACATTGACAGATTGATCAGACAATTGGTCGTGCTTTTTTTAACTCATGCTTTGCCCATACAATCTCTTGTCACACTATAAAATTCTGTAGAAATCATTAAATGTGTTGCTATACTAGCCAGACCTTTAACAATGCAAAATTTGTAACATTAAGTTCCTTAAACTACACAATATCTCCTGAACAAAGCTTGCATCATCTATTGAAAAATGTTGCAAATGAACTAAGCAGTCACCTGTGAAGAGCAAACTGAGAAAGTGTATGGAGACCAGCTACTTTACAGTCTAAAGTGAAATACATTTTTAAACATAGTACTTCGTATCTGAAGTGATGCATTGCCTGCAATTATTTATGTTGCCACTCAGTGTTGTAGAGGCATGCAATGCAAATGGGACAATGTAAAGGGTGTATCAAAGAGAATCATCTGATTTGGCACATCTATATTTCTGAAACTAATAAATATATACAATGAATTTTGTTTTTTGATGAATGGGAAACTCAATTTTTTTCATACCTCTTCATAGGTGTTCAATATGTCCTGCTTGAGATGCATGGCACATGTCAACACAGTATTAAAACTATTCCCACACTGCAGTGAGCATGTCTTGAGTTACAGTTTCCACAGCTGCTGTTATGCGATGTCTCAGTTCATTCATTGATGTTGGTAATGGAGGCATATAAACAGACTCATTTATAAACTCCCACAAGAAATAATCACATATGGTCAGGTCTGGTGACCTGGGAGGCCAATAATGTAAGGCTACTTCATTTGGTCCAGTGTGACCAATCCATCGTTCAGTAATCCTTTGATTTAAAAATTCCCACACTTCCAGATCCCAGTGTGGTGGTGCTCCATCCTGTTGGTAAATGAAGTTGTTTGAATCAGTCTACAACTGTGGGAAAGAAGGTTCTCAAGCATATCAAGATACATGCTATCTGTAACATTGTTCATGGAAAAGAAAAATGGACCATACATGTTTTCCCATGAAACTGCACAAAACACATTAAATTTTGAAAAGTCCCTCTCATATTGTACAACTTCATGTGGTTGTTCCATGCCCCATTTTCTCACATTATGTCGGTTCACCTTTCCATTTAAATTGAATGTTGCCTTGTCACTAAACACTAAGCATGGAAGAAAACTGTTATCTTCATCTTGTCAAGAACAAAATTACAGAACTCCACATGCTGTTGCTTTTCACCCTCATGAATAGGTTGCAGTAGCTAAATTTGTATGGTTTCATTTGTAAACATTGATACAACACATGCCAATTGGACATCGGGTGCATGTTGAGCTGTCGAGCTGCATGGCAAATGGATTTCTGTGGACTCCTTGTGAAACTATGGTGGATGTGTTTGATGCCTGTGTCAGACACTCTAGGATGGCCCGGTGATTTGCCTTTATGCAAACAACCTGTTTCTCAGAACTGTTCATGCCATTGTCTAATGCTCTGTGCTGTAGAAGGATCCACACCTTACCTAGTACAAAAGTCATGCTGAACAGTTATTACTGACCTGCACTATGCAAAACATAGAACACAAAATGCTTTCTGTTGTCTCAACACCATTTTTACAAAACTGAAGTGGACGTACACAGCTGCTACCTAGTGGGAACCATGTAAAACTCGAGAGTTTGCTCTTTCCAACAGTATGTTGTTCACACATATATCTCAAATAACATAATAGCTACATATTTTTTAAAATCAGATGATTCTTTTTGATACATCCTGTATTTCTCTCAACAGGACTTTAACCATAGATTTTTCAGGAATATTACATACACCTCTATGCATATGGTCCGTTTTGACAAAAGATGTACAATTACAAGGTGACAGATAACATATTTTGGGAATTGTGTTACAGTGCCTGTCAGTTTCCTGTGGGATATATAGATACAATTCTGGATGATTTATTTTACCATTTACACAAATAAAGCCACAAGACACATAATAAAAGTAGCAGGTTATATTAAGGAAATTATTATTCTGGTTATGTGGTCATATAATAATGCAGTATTGCAATCTCGTACTGGTCTGGTAGTTTCCTGCTTCACACAGTGTTACAGTCAATTCCTTAACCTTTATACCCCAAAATTTGGAAGTTAAATAATCCTTAATTAATTACAGTGGATCAAAACTTTTTGCCTTGCTACATCATGGTGGACAATGCAGACAAAAGGTGTCTGCAGCTATGCTGCAGTTCTATGCGGAGAGACCAGAGCTCTAAATCCAGGTAGTAAAGAGATCACTGGTACCAGAGTTGCATGTTAAAAGAGGGGGGGGGGGGGGGGGGGCAGAGGGGGCAATCACCTGCCCTGTATTAAAATGAAGCTGTAATTCAGTTATGGTGTTGTGGTAGGACTTCTGTGGATGGCTTGATAATGTAATAAAGTCCAAAACTGCTAGTACAAGCAGTGTGGCCAAAAGACACACATTATGGTGTTATGGTTGGACTTATGTCGAAGACTCGATAATGGAATAAAGTCCAGAAATGATCGCCATTTAAATAAAAACAAACTTCTGTGCAACTTACAAGATTTTGTAATTTCATTGAAGTATAGTAAGTTTCTGCCTACTGCCATTCAACATGCTGTAAACATGCTGGAAGTGTGCAAATTTTTATTTTCTACACCAAAGTTAAGCAGGCAGATTTAGAGCCCTGGGCAGCAGATTTTAGATGTTTACTTCTATATTAACCAAACCACCATACATTGTACGCCTGGGAAAAAGTACTGCCTGTACCAGTGCCACATGCTCTCCCTCCTGCTCACCTTTTGAATTGTGTGAACCAAATATTTGTAGAGTTTCCAAATCTGCCTCAGCAGCATGCACTTCATGTTACCCTTACAAAACTATTGGCTCTACCTCATTATTGTCATTGCTACTATTGTTAGACAGAGCACCCAAAATTCAGTAGCTTTTTCAAACAGTTCACTTTTCATAGTGTTGATTTTTTCAGCTTTGACCATCATGAAATAAGATTCAATAATAATATCTTTCTTCTCTAAAAAACAGACAGTGATATGCAGGTACTTGCATCTGTATTTTGTTCATCTCATAGCAATTTGACCACTCAGACTGTTTACGAGCACATAGCCATGTTACATATGCTGGTGCAGATACTGGTTTGCTTTTGCATGATATTTTGTCTTGCAATATAAGCGTTCTACAGATCGGAGCGTGGAATTTCAGATCCCTTAATCGGGCAGGTAGGTTCGAAAATTTAAAAAGGGAAATAGATAGGTTAAAGTTAGATATAGTGGGAATTAGTAAAGTTCAGTGGCAGGACGAACAAGACTTCTGGTCAGGTGACTACAGGGTTATAAACACAAAATCAAATAGGGGTAATGCAGGAGTAGGTTTAATAATGAATAGGAAAATAGGAATGCGGGTAAGCTACTACAAACAGCATAGTCAACGCATTATTGTGGCCAAGATAGATACGAAGCCCACACCTACTACAGTAGTACAAGTTATATGCCAACTAGCTTAGCAGATGACAAAGAGATTGATAAAATGTATGATGAGATAAAAGAAATTATTCAGATAGTGAAGGGTGACGAAAATTTAATAGTCATGGGTGACTGGAATTCAGTAGTAGAAAAAGGGAGAGAAGGAAACGTAGTAGGTGAATATGGATTGGGGCTAAGAAATGAAAGAGGAAGCCGCGTGGTAGAATTTTGCACAGAGCACAACTTAATCATAGCTAACACTTGGTTTAAGAATCATGAAAGAAGGTTGTATACATGGAAGAATCCTGGAGATACTAAAAGGTATCAGATAGATTATATAATTGTAAGACAGAGATTTAGGAACCAGGTTTTAAATTGTAAGACATTTCCAGGGGCAGATGTGGACTCTGACCACAATCTATTGGTTATGACCTGTAGATTAAAACTCAAGAAACTGCAAAAAGGTGGGAATTTAAGGAGATGGGACCTGGATAAACTGAAAGAACCAGAGGTTGTACAGAGTTTCAGGGAGAGCATAAGGGAACAATTGACAAGAATGGGGGAAAGAAATACAGTAGAAGAAGAATGGGTAGCTTTGAGGGATGAAATAGTGAAGGCAGCAGAGGATCAAGTAGGTAAAAAGACGAGGACTAGTAGAAATCCTTGGGCAACAGAAGAAATATTGAATTTAATTGATGAAAGGAGAAAATATAAAAATGCAGTAAATGAAGCAGGCAAAAAGGAATGCAAATGTCTCAAAAATGAGATCGACAGGAAGTGCAAAATGGCTAAGCAGGGATGGCTAGAGGACAAATGTGAGGATGTTGAGGCTTATCTCACTAGGGGTAAGATAGATATTGCATACAGGAAAATTAAAGAGACCTTTGGAGGTAAGAGAATCACTTGTATGAACATCAAGAGTTCAGATGGAAACCCAGTTCTAAGCAGAGAAGGGAAAGCAGAAAGGTGGAAGGAGTATATAGAGGGTCTATACAAGGGCAATGTACTTGAGGACGATATTATGGAAATGGAAGAGGATGTAGATGAAGATGAAATGGGAGGCACGATACTGCGTGAAGAGTTTGACAGAGCACTGAAAGACCTGATTCGAAACAAGGCCCCCGGAGTAGACAACATTCCATTGGAACTACTGGCAGCCTTGGGAGAGCCAGTCCTGATAAAACTCCACCATCTGGTGAGCAAGATGTATGAAACAGGTGAGATACCCTCAGACTTCAAGAAGAATATAATAATTCCAATCCCAAAGAAAGCAGGTGTTGACAGATGTGAAAATTACCGAACAATCAGTTTAATAAGCCACAGCTGCAAAATACTAACACGAATTCTTTACAGATGAATGGAAAAACTAGTACCAGCTGACCTTGGGGAAGATCAGTTTGGATTCCGCAGAAATACTGGAACACGTGAGGCAATACTGACCTTACGACTTATCTTAGAAGAAAGATTACAGAAAGGCAAACCTACGTTTCTAGCATTTGTAGACTTAGAGAAAGCTTTTGACAATGCTGACTGGAATACTCTCTTTCAAATTCTAAAGGTGGCAAGGGTAAAATACAGGGAGCGAAAGGCTATTTACAATTTGTACAGAAAGCAGATGGCAGTTATAAGAGTCGAGGGACATGAAAGGGAAGCAGTGGTTGGGAAGGGAGTAAGACAGGGTTGTAGCCTCTCCCCGATGTTATTCAATCTGTATATTGAGCAAGCAGTAAAGGAAACAAAAGAAAAATTCAGAGTAGGTATTAAAATCCATGGAGAAGAAATACAAACTTTGAGGTTCGCCGATGACATTGTAATTCTGTCAGAGACAGCAAAGGACTTGGAAGAGCTGTTGAATGGAATGGACAGTGTCTTGAAAGGAGGACATAAGATGAACATCAACAAAAGCAAAACGAGGATAATGGAATGTAGTCAAATTAAGTCGGGTGATGCTGAGGGAGTTAGATTAGGAAATGAGACACTTAAAGTAGTAAAGGAGTTTTGCTATGTGGGGAGCAAAATAACTGATGATGGTCGAAGTAGAGAGGATATAAAATGTAGACTGGCAATGGCAAGGAAAGCATTTCTGAAGAAGAGAAATTTGTTAACATTGAGTGTAGATTTAAGTGTCAGGAAGTCATTTCTGAAAGTATTTGTATGGAGTGTAGCCATGTATGGAAGTGAAACATGGACGATAAATAGTTTGGACAAGAAGAGAATAGAAGCTTTCAAAATGTGGTGCTACAGAAGAATGCTAAAGATTAGATGGGTAGATCACATAACTAATGAGGAAGTACTGAATAGGATTGGGGAGAAGAGAAGTTTGTGGCACAACTTGACCAGAAGAAGGGATCGGTTGGTAGGACATGTTCTGAGGCATCAAGGGATCACCAATTTAGTATTGGAGGGCAGCGTGGAGGGTAAAAATCGTAGAGAGAGACCAAGAGATGAATGCGCTAAGCAGATTCAGAAGGATGTAGGTTGCAGTATGTACTGGGAGATGAAGAAGCTTGCACAGGATAGAGTAGCATGGAGAGCTGCATCAAACCAGTCTCAGGACTGAAGACCACAACAACAACAACGTATAAGCTCAGGCACTATGTAACCATAGAGGGCCTGATGATGGCATAATGGAGTGCTAATACTGGTTGTCCGCAGCTCGTGGTCATGCGGTAGCCTTTTCACTTCCCGCGCCCGGGTCCCGGGTTCGATTCCCGGCGGGTTCAGGGATTTTCTCTGCTTTGTGATGACTGGGTATTGTGTGATGTCCTTAGGTTAGTTAGGTTTAAGTAATTCTTAGTTCTAGTGGACTGATGACCATAGATGTTAAGTCCCATAGTGCTTAGAGCCATTTGAAGAGCTAATACTGGTTGCCTCTGGAAGAAATCAGAGATGATAATGCAGCTGATGGTTTATTTATTGCTTGTTATAAGTTGCTATTGAGTTGGATAGTTTGTCACTAATTCTAAATCTGGTGCTTACTGTATTATAAGTTAAATGTAATCTCCAAAATCACAAAATACCCATACACCTGCCTTTATATATTCCAGCCTTGGGGAAACATAGCTGTTCACATCCAGTAACCATACATTCCACTACTATGTGTCAAAGTTCATGCTAACATCTCAGGGTTGAAGTCCATGCAAATCCTCAGTTGTAATGTCTTCCTGAAGAACTATTGTTCGAGAAACTGTTACATCTACTGTAGCTGGCTTATGAACACCAGTGAGTGGATACTTATATAGACAATGTTGTGAATTCCAAAGTAGTGTTATGTGGAAGTGAGTTAAGGAAAAACTTCTCAACAAATATGGTAAAAGGATTCTAACTTCTAACATAAGTAATGCTTTTGAAGACATCTCTCTCATCAAAATTAGAAATAAGTCTGTTGTTGTGCTGGGTGAACCTTCAAAGGGAAACTAACAGAGTGGACCAATTCCCATGGAATTTGGTCCACAGGAAACAAAATAATGGAATGCAATTTAGAATTAAAGACCCACTCAGGTGTCACATTTGATAACCAATTAAATGATTTTCTGTTCGATTTAAAATTTAATAATTTCATAATGCATCTTAACATAGGGGGTCTATCAGAAGGAATGATGAACAAATTGTATGAACTAGGAAGTATTTCTGGAGAACACAAGTTCCGTAAAAGTTATATGCTTAAATGAGCACTGGCTTCAAAGAGAAAATATAAACTTCATAAGCTCACTTTCAGGTTACAATTTAGCAGCACATTTTTGTAGAAGAAATGGGTTTTTAGGATAATGCATTATAGTAGAAGAAACACTAAGCTTTGAAGACAGGCAAACTTTTGATTGCTTGAATGAGGAACTTTTAGACAAACTTGAAACCTTGCTGTATAGATTGCAGATAGAAAAGTGAAAAGGTCATAATTTGTGCTGGCTTCAACACAAATGTAAGAGCTGATGACAGGTTTGCTCTTTCTTTGAAGGACATGTTATCTACAAATGGCTTAACATTAAACTTTAGTGAGTACACTAGAATAACAGCATCTTCTGCAACGTGTATGTATAATATAGTGAGTAGCATCAACTGTGGTGCTACAGAAAAGTTCATCTTAGAATTAGGTATATCTGACCATTCAGCCCATTTTATCTCATTGTCAAATTTAGATAAAACTGTAACAGTGAAACGAGTCAGGAACTTCATCCAACACAATGTGAATACATTTGTCTCATGGCTAAATGAAACATCCTGGTCTTTCACCAAGTGGTACTCAGTAAACACAAACTACAATGCTTTTGTATCAGAATTCATGAGTGTTTTCCCTTTCATAACAGCACGTGACAAAAACTGTAAAAAGAACTTATAGATAAGTGAAGGATCTTTAGTATTAGAAAGAGGAAACTGCACATGCAAGAAAAGAACAACGATGATGCAGAGTTTGTCAGCTATGTAAACAAATACAAAAGAATATTTGGTCGAGTAGTTAAACAGGCAAAACAAATGACAAACAGTAAATACATGTCAGATGCCACAAATAAATCAAAAGCTGTAGGGCAAATTGTCAGGAGTGAAATAGGTGCAGAAAAAACAATAAGTTTTAACCATAAATTAGAAATAGATGGGGAAATGATTAAGAATTCCAGACATATTTGCAAAGAATTCAACAGATATTTCATAAATTCCAACAAAATTGACAAACTCCGTCCTCCACATGTAAGTCCCAATATAATGCAGCACAAATCAGTAGAATTCAAATTCACTCATATAGCCTGCTATGAGGTGGCTAACACTATAAAATCCCTAAAAAAATCTTAAATCTGTGGGCCGGGATGAAGTTCCAACTAAAATAATAAATGCAGGATGTGATAATATTGCACCCCAACTCTGTCACATAATAAATCAATTGTTTGATGAGTGTTGCTTTCCAGATATGCTGAAGTACGCGGAAGTTTGACCTATCCACAAAAAGGGAAGACAGGAGGAGATAGGAAATATTCTCCCAATATAGAATAATACCAGTTATTTCTAAAATATTTGAGTGAGTAGTGTGTAACCAACTACAAAAATATAACAAAAAACATAACATTATTCTTAATAATCAGTATGGATTTAGGAAGGGCCAAAGCATTGTGAATGTTATTAATGAACTTATCAATAAAATAAGCAAATGCCTTGATAACAAGGAAAACAAAACCGGTATCTTCTGTGACCTCAGTAAGGCATTTGATATGGTAGACCATAAGCAGCTGCTCCTCAAATTAACTTCTTGTAGCTTCCACAAAAAATCTTTAAATTAGTTCAAAACATATATCAAAAACAGGAAACAACATAAAAGTGAGAAAGCTTACTCTAGTTGGAAGGAAATACAAGCAGGTGTACCTCAGGGGTCCATACTAGGCCCATTACTATTTCTATATTATACAAAAGACGTGCCAGGTAAGGTAGCTTCAGGTACGATTCTGTATTCAGATGACTCAACAGCAGTAGTCCGCTGTAAAAACACTGAAGAATTAGCACAGAAAACAAAACAGACTCTTCAAGAACTAGAAAATTGGATAAATAATAATGTTATGAAACTAAATTTAACAAAAACACCAATTGTACACTTCAGGACCAAAGAAACTGTTGAATATGTAACACAGTTAAGTTTGAAGGCAAGGAACTGATAACTGCAGAATCTTTCAAATTCCTGGGAGCGACCACGTGGATTGCTTATTGAAGCAGTTAAATACAGTAGTTTTGTTTACGCAGTGAGGGTGCTGAATAAAGTAACTGACTTAGCTGTTAGGAGAATTGTGTCTCATGCATATTTTATATCAGTTGTAAGACATGGGATAATTTTTTGGGGGGTTGAAAAAGGAAACCTTCGTGGAGTGTTCAAGCTACAGAAAAAAATTATCAGATCTATGACTAGCACAAACAATAGACAATCATGAAAACCTTTAATTTGCAAGCCTTGACTGACTGTCAATTCCTTCCATGTTTATATATGAAACACTTCTGTTTGAGTTAAAATACCCACATCTTTTTGAGGGGAATTCATTTACATATACTTATGAAAGAAGGCACAAACAAGATTACATGTTACCTTGCCACAGACTAAGATTATTTAAAAATACTCCATATTACATGGCTTTGAAGCTTAGCAATAAAATCCGTTCAAAGTTGAAGGACTGCAAGACAGAATCCACCCGTGCAATCATTGAAAAATATTTAAAAAGCAAATGCTACTACAGTGAGGATGATTTTATAAATGAAGATGACAAGTAGGAGATATTACATTTGGTTTTTTTTCTACATTATGTTCTATGTGTATGCCAATGTTCCCTTTTAATGGAGGTATATGTTCTTTTTATATATGTCCATTACTTATAAACTATGTATCATGTAAACTATGCATCTAAATATCTAGATATTGACATACATACTACTTAATGAAAGTATGTGGTCTTTGAAGTATGTCCATATTTATAAACTACAGGAAAAAGCATGAAAAATACTTTAAAAGAATGAGTTCAAACCACTGTGGAAATTCAAGAAAAAGGAAGAAATCTAAAATTTGACTATCTTTTTGTGTTGTAATGTGCTTCTGGAAGCATCCATAGGCTTTATTTTAATGTATCTTGTTTTAGGTATATGTAGGTAGGCATAGAATTATTCATTGATGAGTCACCAATGTTTCAATCAAATTATTGTATATAACATATCGTGACAATAAAGACTCTATTCTATTCTATTCTAACTATCAGTGGGCAGTGACATTTCTCTCTGACATCAAATTGTAAGGTTGCTTAGCTTGGTCACCTGGTAACATTGTCTTAACAGAAAGAGAGTTACTGATAAAATGGTAATGAATGTAATGTTAGTTGAAAAAGATAAGTCATCAAAATAAATATGCTAATAAGTGAACATTAAACCAATAGTACTGTATATTGTCTGTAATTTCTCAGTGGAGTGAAACAAACCAAATAATTTTGAGCAAGAGACTATGAATTAATGATGCTACTAAAGGAAGAAGAATATACAACCAAGTATGTAATCTTATAACCTCACAAAACATAAAATGCGGTATCCTGTGACTACAACATCAGCGAGTTACAAATGTATGTAGCAATGTAGCAATGTGTGTGTGTGTGTGGGGGGGGGGGGGGGGGGGTATGAAATGGAATTATCACATGAGCAATGCAAGTGAAGGACCAGTTCATTACTGAGAAATACATTCAGTATGCAATGGATACTGTTAACAAAAATTTACATGACCCACCCTTGAATATTGACAAGCGAGTGGTTCTCTCGTGAATCAGGCATAACAGGAAATGTTGAATGTACACAAAAGAGAGCAACAAAAATGATCACAGGTTGGTTTGTGTAAGGGATGATCATCACTGAAATGCCAAGAAACCTAAACTGTAGATGAAGATAGGCATCAGCTATTGTATGAAAGCCTACTTACGAAGTTTCAAGAACCAATATTGAGTGAGGAAACTAGGAATGTTCTACAGCCTCCAAAGCATCACTTGTATAGGTACTCCAAAGATAAGATTACACTAACTAGAGCTCATACAAAGGCATTTCAGAAGTCATTCTTTACCACACTCCTTATTTGAATGGAAGTGGAAGAAACCCTAATATGTGGTACAACATGAATTACCTTCTGCCATAAACTTCACAGTGGTTTAGCAAAACATGGACACTGATGCAGATGTAGTTATGGAAACTGATGCAGATGTAGTTATGTGTACAATGGCATATGAGTAGACATTCTTTCCATGGTCCTTCTGCATACTGGAGGGGAAGAAACAGTAATAAATGATACAATTTGAAATACCATCTGCCATATACTTCTTAGTGGTCTGCAGTGTAAGAATGTAGTTGTAGATTCAGACTGACATTTAGATGTAAGTGCAGTAGAAACTGTGCAGCAATGATCAATGACCACTTCCATTCTCTTTGACTGCAGCCATCTTCCTGCCCATGCTCAAAAGGTTCAGACAGCAATGATGGTGTACCGGGCTTCTTTGTGCAGTTGCCTCAGAAGGATGGCAAGCCTGTCTCCTACCGCCTGCGCAACTGCCTTGCTGAAGACCAGGTAATGCCAGTGAACTTTTAAAGGCTCACACAGTTTACAGTTAACTCAATTTCTGTTATTTACAGACCTATGGCAGTATTCTGAAATTTGAATTGTGCTCCTCCAGCACTTATCTTCTTCCATCAGTGGCACTAGAATATTTGTTTTAATTATTCTTGCTGGATTTACCAATCTTTATATTTCACTGTCTATTATTCTTATCAACTGCTTTAAATACTGATGAGAGCAAAGCACAATATTAACACTGTCCAGTAAGATGTCACTTTCAAAATGATTTCACAGAACAGTCTGGTGTTTCAGTTTCCATATTCCTTACACAATAATGTCCACTGAATTTAACTGTCCTTTTGGAGAGGGAGGGAAAAAGAGCAGCATGCTATAGTGTCTCCAAGCAATTGCCATATTGGTAAAAATGTTTTCACCAAGTCTTTGTTTTCTGGCTTGGCTCATGTTGTGTGCCAACTTGTGCTGTCTGCTACCACCATGCAGCAGTGCTATTCAGTTGCTGCAGGATCTTTTTATTCTTCATGTTTTTCTGTTCCTGTTAACACCTATTATTAAACTGAATATCACACTAGACTAATTCGAGATCATCGTATTGAATGGATGCATAAAAATCCACTTTAAAAATATTTTTTTAGACTGAGAAAAATGAATGTTTTCTGTTGAGAATGTCTACCATTTGGGTTGACACACACACTGCAAAAATGAAAACTGGAAACAATTGCTGCAACACAAGAGAAATTGCTCCAATGGAGAGACATTTTTAGGAGGGACAATGGTTATATCACCAGTGTATATCACATGACATATGTTGTGAGCTACGACTTGCTGATATCACACCTCTATGCTGGTCATGATATTGTGACTTGATAATGTGCATGGATTGACCACAGATTTATTACCACTTGTGGTGTTGTTGTATCATATATGATACGAATCATTGCAGTGACGAGGAGGGTTTGTGGATACCCAATAGATAGTGATAGTGATAGTGAATGACAGACAACACAATGGTATGGAGTACACAACACACTTTGTTTTGTAGAAACTTGGTACATACAATGATACATGACATAACACACTCAAGCCACAGAGTGAACTGAACTGCCACTGTCAACTATCAGAGATACGAGGCGTGTTTTTTAAGTAAGTACCATTTTTAAATTAAAAAAAAATACATGCTAAGATATCTCAATAATTTTATTTTTACATGAAAGCCTGTACCTTAATCTATGCACTGACGCCATTACAGTCTGATTCTTCCTTGTTTTCATTGTGTACTGAGTGTTTTAAGATGCCTCTGATAATCGTGAATCCTGCCGACTGTGAAGTACGGGCTGTTCTAAGATTTCTTAGTGCTAAAGGCCTAAAAGCAATTGATATTCATTGTGAGATCTGTGCAGTTTATGGAGAAAACATTATGAGTGATGGAATGGTGAGAAAGTGGGTGAGAGCATTTAAAGGTGGCATCACAAATGTGTAGGATGAACAATGGAGTGGGTGTCCTTCAGTCGTAAATGAAAGTTTGGTGCAGGAAGTGGACAATAATGTGAGAGAAAACAGACACTTTATGATTTCCTCCTTGTGGGATAACTTTCGTAATGTTTCTCATAGTGTTTTATATGGCATTGCGACCGAGCACTTGAATTACCGAAAATTGTGCACACGTTGGGTACCGAAAATGTTGACGGATGTGCACAAAACCAAACCAAACGTTTAGACAGTGCATTGATGTTCCTTGAGCAGTACCACAATGACGGTGATGATTTCTTAAGCCGAATTGTTATGGGTGATGAAACATGGGAGGCCTATGTCACACCATACTCAAAGCAACAGTCCATGGAAGTTGAGCAAGGGCATCGTTTTGCTGCAAGACAAAGCCTCTCCGCATGTGGCAAATCAGACCAAATATCTCATCACATCTTTTTAATGGGAAACTCTAGAGATTCCTCCATACAGCCCTGATCTTGTGCCCAGGAACTACCAACTGTTCTTGCACTTGAAGAAACATGTGGACAATCAGCGTCTTCATGACGATGACAAAACAGTGGTGATGCAGTGGTTAACAAGTCAGGCGGCAGACTTCTATGAGGAGGGTATTCAAAAACTGGTACAACATTATGACAAGTGCCTCAATATTGATGGAAATTGTGTAGAAAAGTAGATTAAGGTACAGGAGCAGTACTTACTTAAAAAACACGCCTCGTAAGACTCCAAGTCGTTTTCTCTGGTCAGTGGTGCCAATGTTCCCATAGAGCCCCCATCTGGTAGTGCAAAGCACAGTATGGTGGCAATGAGTGGGGGAGAAGGGGGGGAATGCTGGTGAGGGTGGTTTGGTGTAAGGTGTTGAGATAGTAGTAACAAAAATGTGAGAGTTTGAGTGTGTGAAGGCGCAGACTGTGTGGGTGAGCAAGGAAGTCAGAGGTGGGGAAGATGTATTCCCCAGTATGTATGCATCAGTTGGATCCATGAGGAGTTCACTGTCTGGAGAGGGGGATGGGCCATCATCAGTGAAATGTGCATACAGAGTTCTGGGGTCAACGTTATCGGGTAAGGTGAGAACTTCCTGGAAATGGTGTACTGGGAACTCAGGTGAGAATGTGCATTCATTGTGGGCTCCTGTGGCTACCAGCTCCTTGTCTGTAACCATGAGGCTATGATCCTGTGGGTGGAAACAGCAGACATCTGGTAACATCTGGAAAGGAGGGGACACAGCCACAGATGTAGGAGAGTTAGGAGTAGTGGGGAAAGCCACCATGATGGTAGAGTCTGTATCGGAGGCTTGTCAACGAGATGCCAGCAGGTTCCAGTCAGTCAATTGAGACCATGTCTGGCTTGACATTAAGCAGAATGTCATAACTGTTGGGGGCATGTCAGAGAACTCTATGCAGGTCCAAGAATAGGGGTTGGAAGGCGGTGTTGACAGTATCATCACGCAGCATGACATGGTCACACTTGGCTAGGCCTTTGGAGATGAAAATTTTAGGAGGGGTGTAGGGGTAGGGGGGAGGGGGGCATGAAGGTTGGTAATGTGGTAATGTGACATTGGATGCTGTCACCCAAGATGGGAAGCAATGTAGGCATAGGGGGAGTAATCAGAAGAGACAAAATCACTGGGAAGGTATAGTGTCTCACTGTATAAAATCTTGGCTAGTGAGGCATTGAGATCTTGTTTATGCACTTTGCAAACACCCAGCAGCACCCATGGGAATGCATTGGACCAGTCACTCCTGTGACACATAAGAGCAGCTTTCAGGGTGTGATGCCATCTCTTGACAAGTCTATTAGCTTGAGGGTGGTAGGTGGTGGTTCTGTAATGAATAATGTTGCATAGTTTACATGGTTCGGCAAACAGTAAGGACTCGAATTGCTTACCTTGATCAATGGCTGTGGAGGCAGGGCAGCCAAAACACATGAATCAGGTAGACACAAGAACTCTTGAGAGATTTTTCAGCAGTGATGTCTTGCATGGGGGTAGCCTCTGCCCAGTTTATTACCTGGTCAACAATGGAGTGGAGATAGAGGTAGTAGCTGGATGGGGGAAGGGAGGTTCACATGAATGTGTTAGAAGTGCCCCTTCAGTATCTGTAAGGTGCCTAGTGGAGGCTGAGTGTGCCAGGTAGTTTTACATTGCTGGCATGGTACATAGGCCCTAGTTCACAACTTGCAGTCTCGCTTAAAATGGGGCCAATCTTATCACTCAGTTATAATGCAACTAGTAAGTTTGACACCAGGGTGGGTGAGATTGTGAAACAGGTTGAAAATAATTCTGTGGGATTGTTGTGGGACAAATGGGTATGTGCATCCCAGGGATGTGTCACAGAAGAGAGGTTGACTTGAACTGGGGATGAATTTTAGCACAATGATGAGGATGGAGGAGGAATCATTTAAGAGATCCTGTAGCTGAGGGTCATCCTACTGAGCCTGCACGAGCTTGTTGAAGTTGATGGTATCCAAGATGGTGCCAATGCATGACAAGTAGTTAGTGACTACATCGTTTGCACCTTTTTTGTGACAGATGTGTGCAGTGAATTGCAAGATGTATTTAACCCTTTGTCTGCTCTGGATTTGTTTATGCGCACACCTTTGTACCTGTTCCTGTGTACTCTGAATGTGTTTACGCTCACCACCAGTCCTTCTACCTGGTACTCTGAACATGTCTACACGTAGACATTTTCAGAGTACCAGGTAGAAGGACTGGTGGTGTGCGTAAACATGTTCAGAGTACTCAGGGACAGATACAAAGGCGCACGCATTAACACTTCCAGAGCAGTTAAAGGGTTAAGGTGATGGTAAGAGCAGAGGCACTCATCCATGGGCAGAGTACAGATGCCATCTGCTTTGGGCCTATGGTCCATATAAATGACAAGGGGGGGGGGGGGGGGCATCTTTCAATATCTTCTCTGAAATACCGCATGGCCTCATAAACAACCAGTAGCTCCTGATCATAAGCCGACCACATGTGCTGTGCCTCAGTCAGCTTATGGGATAAGAATCAGAAGGATTGATTGGAACCATCAACCTCTTGCTAAAGGACAGCTCCTATTGCTAAATCACTAGCTTCAGTGGTGATGGACCAGGGAACTTCTGGAATCAGGTGAGCTATGGTGACTACCTGAACCAGACCATCCTTGACCACTTGGAAGCATGCTGCATGTCTATGATCTGTGTGAGGCTTTGAGGGCCAGTGTTAAGCATTCCTGCAGATACAGGGGACAGTGACTGCTGTGACATCAACTTCGGACAGGGCCAGGAGTGCTCGACAACTGTCAGTGGCTGCAGGAGGTCATGGATATGGCAGTGTAGTGTGTGTATCTGAACCATTGTTGGGAGCTTTGTTGATGCTGTGCCTACATCAAGAAACAGTGAAAATGCAGTGGCCAAGGACAGGCGGGTGTTGAGAGACTGATTACTAGTGGCAAGTAAAGTCAGCCACACTTTAATGGGAGCTTGATGATCCAGATTGTTCACAGCACCTCACTGGGCATTTTGCTGCCTATCCTGTAAATGTTCATTGAAAAGCACCTGGTGTAGTTTCTCTTTGGGAGTCCAGGAGAGGCATCATAAGAGCACTGTTTTAGGGGTCCCATACTTGTCTGTAGACAGTGGTGTCAGAATGACACTTTAGATAATGTCAGCATTGGTGCCAAGGTAGCTGAGTAGGGTGATGTACTTAATGTCATCCATGATGATAGCATTGGAGGCGAACATGCTTTCAACCATCACACACCACGGGTATGGGTTATCCATATGGAATGGTGGTAATGTGAGCCATGAAGCAGTCAACTGTTTGATTTGGTAATGTGGTTGGAATATGGCCCCACAGCACAGGGAGAACTGTGGCTCGGTGGTGGCCAGTAATGCAGGCAGCTGCATGAACCGGAGGATGGATGGCCCGCTGCATGGTGCAGATGAGGTGGCATGTGTATCAGGCGAATACATGTCCAATGTATACAATGACAGCAGAGCAGGTCAGCATGGATCAGTAGTCAGGTCGTGAAAATTTTGATGGAATGCATTACGCTGGTAGAGTCTGTTACAAAGTCAATAAGCAGATTGTCAGTTGCGTTGCACTTTTGTGCCTCTGTAATTTGAATGAGGCTGCTGTGTGAGAAGTGTCACTGTCACTTTTAATCACCTGGGAAACATACAGAGCACTGCTCATGTCTGTCAGTAGTGTGGGTCGCAAGAATTCTGAGAATTCATGGTTGTGGTAATACAATGGTGGTGTGATGGTCACATTGTCATCACTACATACCAGAGTTTCATATTGGTGACCCCAAAACTGTCAGAGAATGCTAAAATATTTTCTGAAAGTTTTGGTATCACCAATATAAAACTCTGGTATGTAGTGATAGTGAATGATCGATGACACAGTGGTATGGAGTACACAATACACTTTATTTTATAGCAACTCGATACATACAAGTATACACAACATAACACACTCAGTCACAGAGTAAACTGAGCTACCACTGTGAACTGTCAGAGACAAGACTCCGAGACATTTTCTCTAGCCAGTGATGCTAATGTTGCTACAGGGTATTGCTTGTTATGCCTATAGTATGTGGATAAACTGACATGTGCTCTTCTGGTCATTCCGACTGGCATATGCCTTAAGGAATTTAGCTAGACTTGTTGGGTGTGGGTTTGGCAGAAGGTTCTAGAGCCGGCAGCTGGTCATTGCCACCAGTTCCCTATAGCCCTAAGCTCAGGTCATGGTTCAATGATCTAGGTTAGGCACTATGATGGACTGTTATGTGTTTCAGGAAATGGGGATTCTGAGGATGAGGCAAACATTAACCTCAGTGTATGTTGATGCTAATGGTATGTGTGATTCTTTAAGCCTGTGGGTAAACTGCTGCACCCCAAATGTAGCAAATTTGTCAAGATAATGCAGGACTCTGTTTAAATGGTCTTTTCCCAGCTACACATGTTAAATGTTGGTTCTTTCCCCACAAATTTGAAATGCTTCCAAAACAATTGAAAAAAAAAGCCACTTTGGCAGATAGTTCAAGAATGATGTCAGACAGCCATAAGTGTTTAGTAAATACAGAGTGTATCAAACAGAATCATCTGATTTTAAAAAATCAACTATTATGTTATTTGAGATATATGTGTGAACAATGTACTGTTGGAGAGAGAAAACCCTCGAGTTTTATGTGCTACATCAAAAAGAATCATCAGACTTTAAAAAATCATAACTTTTATGTTATTTGAGCTAAGGTGTATGGTCCATTTATGTTTTCTGAGAACACTGTTACAGGAGGCACATATCTTGCTATGCTTGAGAACTTTCTTTTCCTACAGTTGGAGACTGATTTGAATGACTTTATTTACCAACAGGATGGGGCACTGCTCCACTGGCATCTGGAAGTGCAGGAATTTTTAAATCAAAGGATTACTGAACAATGGATCATTGGCACTGGACCAAATGATTCATCCTTAGATTACTGGCCTCCAAGGTCTCTGTACCTGGCTGTATGTGATTATTTCTTGTGGGGGTTTATAAAAGACTGTATTTATATGCCTCCATTGCCAACAATGAATGAACTCAGACATCACATAACAGCAGCTGTGGAAGCTGTAACTCAAGACATGCTCACTGCAGTGTGGGAACAATTTGAATGCCACATTTAAATATGCCATGCATCTCAAGGGGGGCGTACTGAACACCTATGAAAATGTATAGAAAAAAAACTGTTTGAGTTTCCCTTTCATCAAAAAACAAAATTCATGGTATATGTTTATTAGTTTCAGAAATACATTCTTTTTGATACACACTGTATAATTTACTTTTTCTGAGAATGTTTTTTTTTCTTATCTTTAAAGGTATCATATTTTTACACAGGAAGAGTGTTGTATGGTATAGTACTAATGCTGAAACTGATAAAGTGACTGTGAAATGGAATATTGTTCTTGGAGACATTGACCACTGAAAGGTCATTCAGTTCAGAATTATAAGTCTGTTGATTAAATATCCAGTCACTTCAAGCCATACAATGCCCTGAATTGAAGTAATGGTGCTAAATATGTAACAAAAATAGCTTTTAAGTATTGAAAGAAGACTGGTAATATGCAGGAGTTACAGAAATATAACAAAGAGAAACGGCCGTAGTGTATGAGAGCTAGTTTCAGTCATCTGGAGACAGCCTCAGACCTTGCATCCTCATGGTCATTGGAGAAAGAGCACAGCTTCAGAATGTATCATGGGATGGATTCAGTATGGTCTTTCCAAAGTAAACAACCAGACATTCACTTCAGACAATTTGAGAAAGTCATGTAAAATTTAGCTCTAGCTGACTAGATGGGGGTTCACGACTCCAAAATGTGAATTGAGTGTGCTAAGCACTACATCATTCTGCTCAGTCCAATACTCTTGACATGATTCAGATACCAAGACTATAGACATATTACCATGTCTTGAATATGGTGATGCTGTTATCCTACTCTTATAAAGAATGGGCAAAATAAAATTGACCCAGAAAATATTTACAGTAAAACTGATGCAGGACTGATCCCTGCTAATGAGCATCACAGCAGATGCTGTAAATGATCACCATTGACATTGATGCAGTGCTGTTCATGATTTATCGAGCTATGAGACGTGCATAGCCTAGCTCTGCCTGAGGGTTAGCAGAAATAGTATTTTCAGTGTTCTGCTGTAGTTCTTCCAGTGTATGAAGATTATTGGAGTACAACTGATCTTTCGATTTATCCCAAAGGTAAAAATGACAGGGAGAGGGAGCACGAGATCAAGGTGGCCAGGCGATTGCACTGTGGCAGATGACTGTTTTCTTCTCACCAAACACTTCTTGCAATTTTGAGGAGACTGTCAGGGCAGAAGTGTGCTGTTGCTCTGTCTTGCTGAAGATATGCACACAGTCATTCATTTAACCCACATATGGATTAAACAGATCGTGGACATACCAGTCAACATTGACAGTTTGGTGAAAGAATAACACAGATGTCAGGCATTGCACATCAAACAGCAATATTGAGGTTATGGTACAGCTCTTCAAAGGGCTGATGGGACTATTCTAACACTTAATGACACATACCCTGACAGTTGAACAAGGCCTCATCTGAAGAAATCAAACATTTATAATCAAAAAGTCCTGATTCCACTTCACTCAGAAACCACCACCAGAACTCAACAAATGAAAGTTTAGCTGTACACTTTCATTCTTGCATATAGTTAATTTGTAAGCATTGAGATTTTGTCAGACTTTGTTGCAGGCTTTTCTTAACTCAAATAATGTTTCGTTGTGTTTGAACTCTTTTCAGATAGTTGTGATTTTTATTTTCTATGGACCCCACTTCATGCAACTTTGCCACTAGTTTTGCATTGCACAATTTGCTGGAGGTTTTGCCAAAACACTCAAGTCTTAAACACTTGGACAAACAGTTACGCATATGTTTTTCATTAATTGTACTTTGCATAACACTCAGCAGTGATCACCATTTGTTTTACTGTGAGCACCATTTGTGTTGTATTCAACTGGTCACTAAACATGTTTACTCCACTCATGCACTCATATGTAATGACACATCAAGGTACTCAGCATAGAGCATGTGGAAGCTGCATATGCACAGAAAAGTGACAGCAACCAGATGGTGTATAAAAATCATGGTTTCCTGTGTTTTCTGTGATGGACAGTTCTCCTGTTTAATCTCTCTCTCTATTCGTTTAGTCGGTTCCGACTCTTTGTGACCCCATGAACCAAATCACGCCACTTTTTCCTGTCTTGCACTTTCTCCCGTAGACCTTCCAGGTTGGAACACATTGCTTCTGTGATGCCATCGATCCATCTCATCCTCTGACGTCCTCTTCTTCTAGTTCCTTCAATCTTCCCCAGCATTAATGTTTTTTCCAGCAAGGCATGCCTTTGCATTGTGTGTCCAAAGTAGGTCAGCTTTTGTTTTAAGATTAGCCCTTCCAGGGAGAAATCTGGTTTAATTTGCTCCAATATTGATCTGTTGGTTCTCTTTGCAGTCCATGGAACTCTAAGAAGTTTCCTCCAACACCACAATTCGAAGGAGTCAATTCTTCGCCGTTCAGCCTTTCTAATGGTCCAGGTCTCACATCCATACATCACAACTGGAAAGACCATAGCCCTCACAATATGGATCTTTGTTGCTAGTGTTATATCTCTGGACCTTATAACCTTGTCAAGGTTTGACATCGCCTGTCTACCGAGCAACAGGCGTCTCCGGATTTCATGGCTGCAGTCACCGTCAGCAGAGATCTGGGAACCGAGATAACTGAATGTGGTCACTACTTCCATGGTTTCTCCTGCTATATCCCACGAATTGGTAGCTGTAGTTGCCATAATTTTCGTTTTCTTCACATTCAGCATAAGACCAGCCTTTTCACTTTCGTCTTTCACCTTCAGTAAGAGTGTTCTCAATTCTTCTTCACTTTCTGCCAACGGGATTGTATCATCCACATACCTGAGGTTGTTTACATTTATTCCAGGTATTTTAATTCCTGTTTCTCCTTCATCTAGCCTCGCATTCCTCATGACATGTTCTGCATACAGATTGAATAGGTACGGTGACAGTATGCAGCCTTGCCGGACCACTTTCTGAATCTTTATCCGTTTCGTTGTTCCATACATAGTTCTCACCGTGGCTTCTTGGTCAAGGTATAAATACAATTAATACAAAGGCTCAACTTCATGTAAGTCTTATAAATATTTTCCATGCTAATTTTATTTTCGGTCTTGGAAACTGACATACAGCCAGGAGAGCGGTGTGCTGATCACAAGCCCCTCCATTTTCGCATCCAGTGACACTTGTGGGCTGAGGATGACACAACGGCCGATCAGTACCTTTGGGCCTTCATGGCTTGTTCAGGAGGAGTTTAGTTTTTAATTTTATTTTGCCAATTCTTTTCATGCACCTATATTCTGTCCACAAATATGTTTTATGTACCATATAAATATTATCTGTACTAATTGGATTTTGTCCACCCTTAACAAGCACTTGTCTTCTATCCACAAATATCATTTGAAGACTGTAGCTTAATTGGTTTTCATGTAGTGCTGTCATTTTCCTTAATTGTTGCTTTTTATGTTATTTCCCACTAATTTTTAATAACCACTGCACTAATGCTCAAAACACAATTTATGTATAATCTCATAGCTGTTACAATGCAAGTTTAAAACTGAGATATTCTATTCCTTTGTTAAATGTTTGGAATTTGACATTAATCACTACAGTCATCAGCAGTCAGCGTCCTAACAGATTTTCTTATTTTAGTGATTTTTTAAATATTTTTTTCTGTTGCAATGCTTGGTATAAAATAATACATACAGGGTCTGAGGACATTAGACAAAATCTTTTTCTCTTGGACAGGGTGGAGACTGCCTTGAACAAACTGACAAGCCACGAGATAATTTTGTGCTGCGCATTGGCAAAGGCAAATCCCACTTGGAGTTGGAGCTGAAGACACCTAAGAAGGAGGGTCCCAGGTATAGTATCATATGTGTTACTTCCCGCCTGCAGACTCTGTAGTACTATCATACATTTAGTCAGTGTTATAATGATCCACTGATCTGTGAATCTTGCAGCCTAGTTACTGGAAATTTACTTTCTGTGCTATTTGAGACAAACTCATTATCTGGATCACAGTTCAAAGTTCTTGCGTTGTAGGCCTACGTTTGTACACTGGATCCTATTACTCACTAGAAGGAAGGAAAATTAGGGTTTAAGGTCCTATAGATCATGAGGTTATTAGAGATGGGTGCAATCTGAGATAAGGGAAGAATAAGGGAATGATGGTCTTTCAAAGAAAAAGAATGTACAGGGTGACTCAGGAGGAATGGTCAATGTTCAGAGATATGACAGGAACACTGACATATGCTCTATTCTGAATTGTTTCCACGATAGAAATGTTCATGTACAACATTGTGCTGAAAATTAATGTCTCTGATTTTTTATGTGAAAACTTAAAGATGTTTAAATGAACATAAATTTTATTAATATTCTACATCTTTGTTCTTCATGTCTGCGTATTTCTTTCTCAACATGTCACATTCCTATCACTGAAATGTAGTCCAAGTAACCTCAAACATATTTTTTTTAACAAAGAAATTCTCCAAAGAATTTAGAAGTTATTATATTTTTCCTTCACTACCAGTTTCAGCAGTTCAATATGCCCTCTTCAGGCCCCATGTGCACCTCTAAAAAATTATCGACATTCACATATTGGGGCCATCTGTTTCTAGATGGTGTGGATTCTCAAGTGCTCCCACCAAAGACTTGACTGCAGTCTAGTCTTCAAAGAAAACACTTGAGAATCAATGACATATAGAAACAGATGGCCCCCCCCAGTATGCCAACATTGACAATTTTTGAGGAGCGCATGTGGAGCCTGAAGAAGGCATATTGAATTGCTGAAACTCATCATGAAAATAAAATAACTTCTCAAATTGCATGGCTGTTTGGCGAATTTCTTGTTAAATATATGACCAGCCATCGTCTCATGTCCACAATGGATCAACAGAGACTCAAACATAGGTAGTTGTTTCAAATACTTTCACTCTTAGTTTAGAGATATTGCAGATGTGACTGACCTTACATTAGTGACTTCTCAATATTATCACAAATATCTCCTCACTACTAAATAAATTTACAGACTGTAGACATAATAGTTTGAAGAATCATGCAGGCAAAGTTATTTACATATGTATGAAGTTTTTAAATATATTTATGTTGCATATCTGAAAATAAATTTTAGAAGTCAAGTGCTACCAGTAATTACTATTGGATTCACATATGACAACAATGGCTAGCTGTTTGCAACAGAGCCCACATCACAGGGGAAATCACTATACAACTTCGCTGTTTAGACTATCCTAATCTATTTGCCTTAATTTGAGAAGCTTCATTCTGCTAGTCAGTTTGTTTTAAGGCACTGAAATGCGTGGTCTTGTTTCAATAAGTGAATCTCCACACATACCTATGATTTTGTGATAATAACACATTAAATTACTGGTCCTATCCCACTAGAAACCCACCATGTTTGATTAGATGTATGGAGTGTGTGAAAACTTTAAGCAGTGGTTCCAGCAATATAAGAACTCACGTGCACCATCACAACAATCATCACCAGGAACTTTCTGAAATTCACTAACAGGAGAATTAGATGAAACCCACCAGGTTGTCAATCAACTGGAGTGCATGTGTCAGACCAATATCACACCATGGGTTACTGAGTATATTGCCATGACTGACCCAACCCCAAAGACTGATGCTGAAAATAAGAGAATGTGAATGTTTCCAAACAACAAAGTGCAAATTAAAGAGAACTGAAGGTAAAACAGGACATAAAAGTTGTTCTGAACAAACAATTCTCCAATAACCAGGATGTGATGGTGTGCTTAGTCTTGTATCAAGTACTTGTTCTGTAAGACTATATGAGAGGTACATGTACAGAGTCATACACACATGACTATTTAATGTTTTTGTGTAATGAACAGACAAGAACTTCAGAAAACTTCACTCTGTAATTATTTGGAATGAATTTTGTGGCTCTAAATTGCCATTCACGGATGATACTGTTAATATTTGTAATACTGGCATGAACAGGGTTCATAGGTCATCTGGTCAGTAGGTATGTGTCTTTGTCTGTTTGTAAAAGTTATTGGGAAAAATGTGCTGTTGTTTCATCTTTTAATAATTCAACTCTCATATTTTTTGTTAGTCACAGTATTTATATGTGTGGCCAGAGATATGATTTTTTAAGCATGCATTGATCTTATCTGCTGGTGTTGTTTTGGGGGTCACTGAAAGTGTTTGTAAAAATCTTCTGAGAGTATGAGTAGACCTTCTCCCATCACTTCAGAGTTTCCTTGCAAGTCCTGTAATGTTCTATGAATTGTGTTTTATTCATCTCATGACATAACATTTGCAATCCATTTGGTTTGCATACAGGAGACACGTCAAAAATTTATAATACAGTTGCAGTGATTTTTACATTAATAAATAATAGCACTACAATAAATAAAGTACTCTAAATATATTTCTTGCAATATGTAACACATTTTATCCAGCACAAATTTCCAGTTTGTCCTGCATGAATACATCAACTGATTAATGACACTTCAGTGTCAGTATCTCATATAGCTTTCTTTTAAGTGAACCTAAATTCATCTGCATCAACTTATTCCCTTTTAATTTATTAGAAATTTTCATTCCCATGTGTTGAGGTCCCTGGGCATGCAGTCTGAGGCGGTTTGGTGGGGAGCGTAAAATTTTCTTTGTTTCTAGTATTGTGTGAATGGACAAAATGGTTTCCCTCTAATAATTCATGTCTGGTGCACAAAAATGTAATAATCTCATGTATGTATAAGGATGGGAGAGTTAATATTTTAAGTTTTCTGTCCATAGCTTAGAGTGATTTTTTTATGTGCCAATGTGCGTTCTGCCCAGAAGACAATTTTAGCTTGCTTTGGAAGTTCACCCCATCCAGATGCTCTTGAGATTTTACATGCTGGGAATTGTTCTTTTGCTGTATTCAACAATGGTTGTAGAGTGGAATGGGTAGTTCATTATTCTTCCATGAGTGTGGCTGCAGTGCTGGACAAAACCAGTCCAAGTGTGATGTATTTTTTAGCACATATTTCTGCCAGCAATAGATTTATTAGAAACATTTTCCTGGTGCTGCTTGGTGCATCCAAGAAAATAATTCTACCAGTGTTGGTGTTGATATGTTCCATGATAACATTGAACATTCACTTTTGTTTGTAATTGAGAAGTAGTTTGTTGTGAGCAATGTATTGAAGTAGTTTGTTGAGATTGTACCTTTTCTCATTTGTAATTTTGAAGTTTAGTGTAATGGTAGCATCTTTTCATGGTGTTTGCATCCCAAGTTGTACTAAGGCCTGGTTGTTTATTGTTAAACATTTATCTTCTAGGCAAATGAGCATTCCATTCAAGACATTGTCACTGAACTCAATGGTCAGATCAGGATGACTTGATTGATTTGGTACAGTATGTCATCACTCATACTCTCTTTGAAGGAGTCCCATAGATGTTTTGGATTCAATGGGTGACGTGTTTTGAGAATTATGCTCAATAAGTCTCTCATTTGTTCAGCTGAGGCTGTTTGTGGGGCTTCTTGTAGTGTTAATTTCCAGCGATTGTTGTTTTCCAGTAGTCCTAAGCATTGGCCTGCTATTCTGTATGTATGGAATTGGTAAACATCAACAGTCTTGAGACCTATGAAACTTGTTGCTCCTCATATTTCATGTAGAATATCTGGTGATTGGAACATTCAGTGTTGTTCATATCTACAGTGTATGCTCAGCCTAGAGCACCATTTTTCATGATTCCTGGGTGGTCTTTACTGGAATTCCTTTTATTCATTGTTGAAATATTTTTCTGGTTGTGTTTCACTCATAATGGGTAGGGACATCAATATGTAGTAATGCTTTTGTGTGTGGATTCATGTGACACAGTTGTAAAAAGCTGTTAATGTGTTCTGAGGTGGTTCACCTGCAATTTTTCTGGGGGTGTCTTTTGTGAAGTAAACTCTCTGTCCTTTCTCCAAATGTACTTCTAGATGTTTCACAATTGGTTTGTGTTCGTGTATGGGAAAACCAAAAATCTGCCATGCTGCTTCATTACTGTTGATGTATCTTTCCATTTGGTACATGAGGATCTCATCATTTCTGTTTTGTTGTTCACTGTCTTTGGCTATTTGAAGTACTGCCATGTTATTGCCTTTGTTCACAAACTTACAGACATATTAGGTGGATTACACTGAACTGCAGTATTCTATGTTTATGCTTGCTTGGAACATTTTGGAATATAGTGTGTTACATGGTGCTACCCACTGATTATCTGTTTCCAGTTCATTGCTGCCTAATATTCATATATTTGTTGTTAAGCTACCATTTTTGGGTGATCGTCCTTTGTATTTGAGATAGCCATCACATCCAGTTTGTGTTTTGTCCAAGTATGATTTTGGGTATTTTTTTGTACATTTTCCATCACTCATATGTGACAAACTGTGGTTTAATGGCCCTCATGGTCCCTGAAGCATGTTTTTCACTACTGTGTCATACAGTTCTGGATCATCTTGTGGATTGGGAAATACAGTTTGGATGATTTTGTTAATATCCCTGGGATGAATTCTGTCATGCCATATGAGTGAGGCAGTCCTCACTTTTGCCGTCCTCATCTAACAGTTCCAAAGATCTGGTATTTTGTGATAACTTCAATAAGTCTCATTTGTTTTGTCGGAAAACTCAGATTATGTAGTGTTGATGCATGGGGGCTTGTCTGTATCTTAGTTGTTCTTTGATTTCTGGCCATGATGAGTTATGTGTGAATGTTATGAAGAGGTCACATCATCCATATTTTCTTATGTAGGTCATGGCATCTTGAGTGTATTTGTGCATTTGTCTCGGACTTACTACATATGATGAGGGTAAGATTTCCATTGTTCCAGTGCCATTAATATTTCTGTGATTTATGATTGTGTCTTGAAGATGGATGCATTCTTCCATGTGTAATTTCTTCTGATTCAGTCTTTTGTAAAGCATCTGTTCCACTTCTACTTTTGCGTACATATCTACCAGGAATTGTTAGAATAAATGGCGAATGTTGAGAATGTGATTGTATGTTTCATTGTCTCTGATCGTTAAGTGATAAGCATAGAACTCCTTCGAAGAGACGTTTTTTTTCTTCTACGCCTGTTTCAGCTTGGATTTGTTTCACATTAAAATGGTATCCATCCTCTCCATGCAGAAATGTTAATGGGTATTGGAGGGAATCACATGAACGGATGTCTCTGCAATACGATGTAGTCCTTCTCTTCTTCATTGTACAGTTATGTCACAGCTTGTGTGTTTATTGCCCGCAATTGAGATGATGCTCTATGTCTATCTGAGATGCATTAAACTGACATTTGCATTCTCCAGGTACTCTTTTGTCAGCTTGAATTAAAGCTTTATAGTCATCAGAAATCATTCAGTCTAGTGCTGTTTTGAACATGTGAATCAGTTGATTATGTTTGTGTAAGATCCTCGAACATCCTGGACTACTTCTCATCTGAATCCACTGATATATATGCATTACTGACCAATTTCTATTTCTTCATTTCTGATGAAATGTACTTGCAGAAATGTATGGTCTTCATTGGGTAGTGGTAGTAATGATCCTATGTTGTGATAGATTTGTCCTTGAATGGAAAAAAAAACATAATCAATTTCATCACTGTTGGTGTCAATCAAAGTGTCGTCAAGAGAATCAGATATTATATGCTTTTATGTTTTGAAGAAAGTGTTTTGATTCTGGAGTTTCTCCAATTATGTAATGTAAAAATTACTGTGGAGGTGCTTCCAGTGGTGGTAAGTGAACTTTTCCATTCATGCAACAGACTCCTGTTGCTTCTCTACTGAGTTTTTTTACATTGCAAAATTGTCAGATGTTATCAATTTTCTGATTATGATGTGTTTGTTATACTCTTTCATTGGGTTTTAGTGGAATGCTTCATTTGTTAGGTTGTACTGTTTACTTGCCCTTGTCTGCACTTCTTCTAGGGTGATATTTTCATCGCTGGCTTGAGTTCACGGTCTTTTATGATCAGATTGTGTAACAATTCTTGAATTTTCAGTTCATTCATTTCATGGTTCTCCAGTTTCTCTGCTTCTCATGATGCTCATTATCATTCATTGGGAACTTAAACATGCCTTGTACACTTCATCTTTTTCACGTTTTAGCAGTTCTTTTTGTTTTCAGCATTATGCTTCAGAACTGACAACGTCTCCTCTTCTTTTACATTTGTGCACTGTCTAAAATATAAATCAAATCAACTTTTTACTAACAAATACACTAAGTACACTTGACAAATTTGTCACTCTATATTTTTGATTTATATTTTCAGTCACTGTATCACTTTGACCACTGACACTTCACTGTTTGTTTTTATTCACTCACTGCACCATTTTCTTGATCCCTTCCTTCATCACTGATAGGAAACTGACATTTGAACCCATGATGGGCCTTTACCAATGGGTGGCCCCACCAGGAGCAAATTCCAGAACATACGAAAAAGGCTTTGAATGGTTTACAATATTCCGGAACATTCTACAACATTTGAGAGTGTTCTGGAATGTACCACAATGATCTGCAATGTTCCCAAACACTCTTGAATCTTTCCAAGTGTTCCTGAATATCCTGGAACATTCTGGAATGTTGTGAAACGCTCTCAAATACTCTTGAATGTTCTGGAATGTTCTTGAACACTCTCAAATATTCTGAGATGTTATAGAAATTTCTAGAGGGGGAAGCCTCCTTCATAGATGGGGGATAGGGGGGTACCACACCATATAACTCCCTTGATTGCACCACAACTCATTTCTGAGTTTTAGCGGCTTGCACATTGTACACTTACTTTTATAATATATATTGATTCTACATGGACTACATCATCTCATCTTCTTGCAAATAGCCATTGCTGCACTGAAGTGGAAAGAAAAAGGCATCTAAGACTGCAGTGATATTTAATAAACAATCTGATGTCAGTTACATGAGACGCAAGGAAATGTGATATATCTATTGGCATAGATTTGCTTTGATTTGATTTCTATGGAATGCAAAAATCTTGTTGTGTGTTGATAGACCAAGACACAGGACAGTGACACTGGAGATGAAGAAGTACAACTTGATACACCAATCACATACACACAATAAAGCCATGTATCCATATTTCCAAGTAAAATATAACTTAGTTATTTTAAACTGGCACTCATGAATTTTCGTACTGTATAAGAGCAGTATCTCTGAAGCAGCATTTCAGTTTTTTTTCAGAATTTTCTTAATTTAAACCACATCAAGGAAGGATGAAGCACCTATACAAAAACAAGAAGAGGGAAAGCTGGCAGAACTTATGTAGTAGCACATGTGTATACAGAATCCACCATGAATATTGTTTGAAATAAGATGAATTAATACAATAATGGGTGATGTACAGTCAGCATCTTACAACCATTTTTTGCAACCTTACTCTAGACACAGCAGAACAAGACAAAGATAAGCACTTGGTAGACAGCGAGAGGGATCATCTGTTAAACAGAACAGATGAGTGAACGGTCTGTTGCAATTATGTGATTGTTTTAATTAATTCCAATTACATGTTTCACATGATTAGTGCATCATCAGACTGAAACAACAAGGAAATGATTACAGCTCAAATATGTGAACCTAGCGAGCAGGAGGTCTAATATCACTAATAGGTGAGTAAATTTGGAAGACTATAAAATTAACTTGGTTTAACATTGAAAGTGTTAAATATTGGGCCTGGATGTCATGTAAAACAGTAGTAGAAAACACGTTTGACATGAACTACAAGTTAATGTAGGGGAACTGTAAAAAGAGGTAAAAAGATAAATAGAAAAAAAAATTGAGTATATTGAATTAAAAGGGTGGAGAGGTGAATAAAATATAAAAATAATAGAACACATTGTGTCATGTAATAAAAACTCACCATAGCAGAAGGAAGAGATGGTGCTGTGGTAGGTACACATTTGCAAGCATCAAACTGGATGAGGTGAAACTGTAGTGCCCTCATAGACATTAAACACAGAAGTGTTGCAACAAGATTATGGACAAGGGACTGCATGAGTTTAGGACCAGCCACATAATGGTGCTAGAGCAGTGGGAATTTAAATTATCTGCATGGAAATGAGGGGGATGGGTGAGTGACACTCGGGGAGGGAGGAGAGAAAAGGTGAGGAGATTAAATATATGGGGAACCTTATGTATTACTTTAAAAGAGTAGGAGAAAGGAGGGGGTGGGGGCAATAAAAGAGGAAGTGGTGTGACATGAAGTTCACATAACATAGAGGGTAATATTGCAATAAAGAAAAGGGAAGCTTGGCATGTTCTTAGATTGCAATAAGGAAAAGAAAAGCTTCTCATGTTCTTAGAGAAAAATTTTGACCTGGGAAGAATGGAAGGAAAGTGCCATAAGTATTGGAGGAGGAGGGAGCAAATTGATTTTAATGAAGAAATAGGAAAAGATGGAGGAGGTAGTCGGCTGGGAGGGGGGGGGGGGGTTCATTTTGGGAAGAAGGTGGATACATGGATACATAGTATATTGTAAAAAGTTTGATTTTTTGTAGTCAAGTCCTCATTAAGATTGTGTTCTTCTTTCTTATGAAATTGGAAATTTCTAATTCTTCCAAAAGTGAAAACTTTTTCTGCTTGGTGCATAGTGGAGGATTTTCAATTTGTTCAGAGGAGACTGATTGTGCTTGCCTCTCTTGAGATGATTGGAAAAAGCAGAGTTGTTTTCAACAGCACCCTTCCTTGTTGAAAGGTGTTCTTGAAATCTAGTCTTTAGGGCTCATCCAGTCTGACCAATATATGAAGAGGGACACTGTAATCACACAATATTTTAGAGCCCAGAGCAAGAATATGGATCTTTCAACAATTGTTCATTATGATTAAAATGGTGTTGGGCCTTATCATTAATAGCAAAAGCTACCATCATGTGATGACCTTTAAGAAAGTTATAAAGTCTGTAACAGAGGTCTCCTAGAAAACCAATAAGGAAAAATAGATAGACTCAAGAGTACTGGTGTGGGGCTGAGGGTTGTGTTGTTTTTAGAGATTTTTTTTAAAATTGTATATTCAGTCTACCAGACTAGTGTGGTATCTGTTGGTCCTAGCAAAGTGTCACAAGTTTGCAAGCTCTTGTTCAATGTTGCTGACAAGATGATTCCTGTGTGTACTATTATTTATATATATTTGATGATGATTGTATTGTATTGTTTATTGGTCCTGTTGTCTACATAGCAGCTTATGCATAAGACATTGGACACGTCAAGTTATAAATATACAGGCTGAAAGTCATTTCAAGGCATACATATTTAAGGTTACAATAATACACCTTACACGTAAGTATTTATATAACACATTTCATAAATTTAAATATTCTTCAGTGGAGTAAAAGCAGAGATGCTGTAAATATGAATTTAGAGATTTTCCAAATATATTGATGTCAGTGATAGCTTTTATGTTTTCAGGAAGTTTGTTATAAAGCTTAACTCCCACGTGAAAACTACCTGATTTGAGTCATATGTAAGTTTCTGTTTTGTCTGGTAAAGTGATCATGTATGTCACAGTTTTTTTGCAATCTCCAGTCCTTGCCTATTACATTTAGTTTAAGGAACAAAAGGGTTTCCATAATGTATACACATGGTAATGGAGGAATACCAGATTTCATGAACAGGGGTTTACAAGAGTCTCTAGGCTTGCACCCAAACAAGATTCTAATGGCCCTTTTTTGTAGTTTAAAAGTCCTATTTGCTGTTTTAGAGTTTCCCCAGAAGGTGACCCCATATCTAAGACGAGAATGAAAGTATGCATGATATGCATTCAATACTGTTTTCTCACTACAGCATGATTTTAGCGAACAAAGAAGGTAACATGTTTTGCTCAGTTCTGCATTGAGATATTCAATATGCTTATTCCATCTGATGTTACTCTGCAGCCAAAGTCCTTAAAATTTGGTTTCAGTATTGTTACCCACTGGTTCATCATTGATAGAGACTGATGGGATAAACATGTCTTTGTTAGGAACATTGTGGAATTTTAGAGCAATGGTTTTCTTACTGTTTATTACAAGCTGATTACTCTGTGCCCAGCTGCTAAGTTGTTTCGTGACCATGTTTACTGTCTGCTGTAACTGTTCATCATCGTCTCCTTTTAGTAGAATCGTGGTGTCATCTGCAAATATGATTGTTTTGTGTGCATCAACATTTAAGCTTAGATCATTTATGTACAGAAGAAACAGAAGGGGTCCCATTACTTATCCTTGGGTACACCACATTTAATTTGTTTATAGTCAGATAACTGATTAGATACAGTTTTTAGTTCAATATTTGTGTGCTTGATGCACACTGCCTGCTTACGGTTAGTCAGGAAGGAACTGATCCACTTGTTGGACAGACCTCGAATACCGTATCTTTCAAACTTTGATACCAGAATTTTATGGTCCACCATATCAAAAGCTTTTGACAAGTCAATAAATACTCCTATTGTTTCCTGTTTTTTGTCCATCAGGTTTAGGATGGAACTGATGCACTCATAGACAGCAGTTGTCATTGACCTCTTATTTCTGAATCCATGTTGTTCATTACATAGGATGCTGTTTTTATTTATAAATTTCATAAGTTTGTCATACATAACTTTTTCCAGTACTTTAGAGATGCAGGAGGAAATTGTGATTGGTCTGTAGTTATTTACATTGTCTTTATCCCCTTTTTTATATACAGGAATAACTTTTGATATTTTCAACACATCGGGGAAAGTGCCTGCCTGAAGTGAGCAGTCACATAAGTGTGTGAGTACTTCAGTTAGGTTTGATATGCTCTTCTTTAACATTGTAGCACGTATACCATAAATACCTGCCGATTTGGAATTTTTTAGTCCTTTTATTGCTTTAGCTACTTCATCTTGTGAAACAGAACTGATGTACATTGATCCTCTACATGCACTTATTTTATATTCATTTGCCTGGGTGCTCTTAAAGTTTGACTGTAACATCTTATCAGCAACACCTGTGAAAAAGTTGTTAAATGTGTTGGCTACTTCTAAGGGGTTTGTTATGTTTTTATTTTTATGTGATAGTGTTATATTTTTGCAAGATTGTCTGTATTCTCCACATTCTTTTTTTATAACACTCCACATAGCCTTTGATTTATTAGATGAATTATAAATGATTTCATCATAATGCATTATTTTTGCTACTTTTATTACTTTTCTTAAAATTTGGAGTATTTTTTATAGTATGCGCGTACTACAGGTGAGGAATTTTTTGAGTTTCATATTTCATGAAGTAGTCTTTTCTTCTGGCATGTAACCCTTATGCCCTTTGTGATCCAGCTGTTAGTTCTAGAGTTTCCCCGTATGGTTAATGTTTTCAGTGGGAATGCAAGTTCAAAGAAATGGGTTAGTGTATCAATGAAGGTGTTGAATTTTTCATTTATATCATTCATTTTGTACACTCCTGGCCATTTTTCTTTTGGTAATAAGTTGTTGAAGTAGTTTACATTATGATGATTATAACTTCGATATGCTGTCCTGAAAGACATGTTGTTAGTAATACTGCCTTGTACTTTTACGCTTAATATTTGAGCAAGATGTTCACTAAAACCTGCATTGAAAATTAATGACTCCATTTTGTTCAAGAAAAGTTCAAAATTCCCAGATGGTGATCGGTAAACTGTAGCAATAACCAGGTTGAACTCAATAATTTTTATAGCTGCAGTTTCATAATCCTTTTCGACATTTGCCCTAGTTAAGTCAGGTAGTGTAATAAAATCTACATTATCCTTTGTGTAAATTGCTACCTCACCCTGTTTGGTGTTTTTCCTGCAGTAGTAAGCAGCCAAAACAAATTTGTTTATTTTCGTATTCTGGATTAATTCTGGGTTAAGCCAGTGCTTAGAAATGCATAACACGGAGATATCATTAAGTTCATGTGTTAACAGTACGTTAATTTCATCGATCTTATTACAGAGGGATTGCACATTATGGTGATAAATTTTTAGTTCAGGCGTATTCATGATTTAGTAATTGGGAATCATATTTACAGCATCACATACCTCTAGTTTAAATTAGGAATGTCAGCAGTGTTGTATTTTCGTTCTTCTTTCTTGTTTATTTTGTTTTCCTCGCTGTTGTTGGAAGGATGTTCAGGAAGCTGATAGATTGTTCTATCCCTTACAAGTCTTTCTTTAATTATTTTGCTAACATGATCACAAACAAACCTTTTCCCTTCATAGTTCAAATGCATTTCATGCTTTGTGTGCAGGTTTCGATGCAGCTTGCTTATATCCAGTACATCACACTTAGCATATTGAGAACACAGTTTCCTTATTTTAATTTTTGTTTCCTGAATTTCTTTGTTTACACATGAACTATACATCAGATCATGCCTATGAGGAAGTGTGGCAACTACAGTGTTTCTGCATTTGTTAGCTTGTAAAAAATTCTGCAGCGTTTTCTCGCAAACCTCTCCTTCATTTTTTGCCACATCGTTTGAACCCATTATACAAACGATAAAGTCATTTTCTTGCATTAATTTTGTCTGAGAGTTAATGTCTACAACATTTTTACATCCCGCTCCTGGTTTCACTACACTAGTCACTGCTATGTCGTGATTTTTCTCACAGAGCATGCTGGATAGATTTCTGCCATGACTGTCTGTTAGTAATAGTACATTACTCTTTTTCCCTGATGATCTCTGTTTGTTGTTGACATTATTTGCAAAAACACTATTCATTTTCAGTTCACTGACTTTTCAAGTTCACGATCATTTGGAGAGTTGTTATCACAGTCACTTGTTTGCAAAACACGATATTTGTTTTTTTTTCTGAAAATGTGACAGTTTTGGCAGACTTTGTTGTTCTTTTTGTAGTCGGAACACTATTTTTGTATGACACTGAACTGACATGAACATTTCAAGACAGGAAACCACAAGGACAGATAAAGGGATTTGCCCACAATAACTGTCAAAAGCACCTTGTTCTCATAGCATGAAAGTCGTCATCCCAAATTTTTCAGCATCTTCTTGTAGAGACTGAGAGCCACCATGGCCACATGCCACTGTAGAATCAGATTTACATTGGTACTTCAAGAATATATATTGCTCATTAATCAGTTGACAGACTTCTCATTGATCGTCACCACATTAGACATGATGTAGCATCAGATCCAACAGTATATAAAAATTGGGCACAGATAAGGTAAATTCCAACATAAGTTAAGGCAACGGGTATCTGCAAGAACCATAACTGTACCATGAATACAAATCCTCAATCTTTAGCTTTTGCTCTGCTACTTATTATACATGAATCATTAGTGGTCATCAGGGTATTTTCAATAAGATATTGGAGAAATTTAACCAGTTTTCATTAGGAATCAGATTGAAAGCTAACATTTGTATATATTGGAAAGCACTGACTTGCTGTAACATACAGCAGTATTGAACAGTTCAGATTTGTGTAGACATTGTGACAAAGAACACCACATATCTATACTAAGGAGAAAGCATGACTTATACCAAAACCAGACATGTAACAAACATCACAGATACCAGATATGTAGCAAACATTATCCCTATTTTATTGTACTAAGATGGCAAAAGAATAATTAAATAAGACTACCAATGGTTTGGTCATTAAAGCAGTAGAAAATTACATGAAAATAAAACTGTGTGACTCTTACATCCTGGGAATCAGGACACTTCTGTCCCAATAACTATCTCCAACATAAAATTCCATTTTCTTCATGCTCCACAGATGGATTAC